>NW_022317331.1:0-12179 GCF_002776525.5 Piliocolobus tephrosceles
ATCTATCTATCTATCTATCTATCTATCTATCTATCTATCTATCTATCTATCTGGAAAAGTTGTAGTGTTTTTGGTATTATTGATGAGGGTGAGAAGCTGTTGTGATGCAGAAATTGGAACAGTTCCATATGCCAAAATATGTTTTTTTAAGGTATAATACTATTTTTTTATTCTAAATCTTACATTACCCTATTCTAAAGATAGCACAATTAGTTTTAGATTGTTATACACAGAAAAACTTAGATATAAGGAGAGCAATATAATTGTTTTAGTAAATAATATTACCACATTTGCTGCTTATTGAGAACTAGCTACTGTAGATTGCACAGCTTTTGCATAGATGATAGTGAAGGGCACCACCATTTGGATTATTCCACAGACAAAGGAAAGCATACTTACTGCTCTGTAATGATGGAGCAGCCGCTGGAGAAGACTAATCATTGCTAGTTATTGCAGCTTTTCTAACTTGAATAGGAACCCTGAAAGAAAAACGGGGAAAGTGAGAGAGCAAGAGAGAACAAATTACTTGTAAAGAATTCTAAGTCTGAAATATGTGATTTCAAACAGGAGTGTGGTTGTGAAGAAGAAGACATAGATATAATGTAGAAACAGGTGAATATTTACTATTTATTCTTTCCTTTATCAGAGGATATCTATCTTCATATATCTATGAAGACACAATAAAAGAGAAATTTAACTAAAAAATCACGTCTCTTTCTTTCATCATCGCACACAAAGCAGAGGAGGGAAACATAGACCCTGCAATGAAAATTATGTGCTATACTACTGCCAGCTGTCTTGAGTGGCTTGCCCAGTTTTTCAGTGCTTAAAAGAAAGTTGTAAACAACACGTCACCTGCTTATTCACATGGGACTTTGATGTTGGAACACAGTATCTGTTTTGGCATGAACAAAATTCACAGGTTTACTTCATTAAGCTCCTATGGGAAGTTGAGCTACTAAAATTATTATTTTGATCTTAGTTGTATAATTTTAAAAATAAGAGCATGAGAAATACAATGAATAAATGTACAGTTAATCCTTTGTATTTTTGGGTTCCACATCCACATTTTCAACCAACAGCAGAATAAAAATATTTGAAGAAATTGTACTTAATATGTACAGGCTTTTTTTTTCTCGTTGTTATTGTTTACATGTTGTTAAACAATACAGTATAATTATTGACACAGCTGTGCATACATGCAAATTATACCATTTTATATAAAGAGCTTGAGAATACTCAAATTTTGGTATACAAAGGAGGTCTTGCAAAAAATTATCCAAGAATACTGAAGGATGAATATATTTCACTTATAACAAAAATTCCTGTATTTAAGTCACTCCTGAGCACATGTAGCTTGTTGTATGGTTACCAACAGATAAAATATTGGTCTAATTTGTCCACTAAGATAGTTATAACAACCATGCTGCAAATAACCTATTTTGTTAATCAGAATAACTATCACTGAATAAATAAATTTGGTTCCTATAATATTAATTTAAATAAGTATTATCTTTGAATTGACTCGATACCGTTTTAGAAATATTCTTTTTCCCTTTCACACTATTATCTATGAAGAACATTTGTCCATGTACTACTCTAATACATCTTCTTCGGTGGAATTTTCTAAGAAGCTAAAAACACAAATCTAATCACACAGACTAATTTGCACTGTTCCTACTTAGCAAATATTAACTAAAAGTATTAAATCTGTAGATTGCCAGCAAATTTTCAGTAAGTCATTTAATTCTAATAGCAGTAAGATAAATGATTACATTTCTTTTAAATTTTGAGGTGTTTCCTTTTTTTTCCCCTTCAATGACTAAAATATTTCTTTTTTTAAAAGTCAAGAGGAAATAAAGTACACTTATGGTCCAGGCTTCTGTTCTTTAAATTGCATTTATTTTAAAGAGAAATGCTTATAGGGCACATTTCAGTTACATGCACCATCAATGTTAATGACCATCGATATTTTATAACAGCTCAGGTTTAAGATGAAAATAACAGCTATTAACTTAGTTTAAAAAATATCAATTTCAAACATTTTTCTTGTTGCTTGTTAATAACACCCCAAAGCATATACATATCAAAAAACTAAGAGATATCTGTAAAGTCCATTTTCTTCATTTGCTTCACACAGTCAATAAAAAATTCCTGTTGATTATGTGTCAAAAATATATAAAACACATAGATGTCTCTGCTTTTTGGTTGTCATATATCTTACCATCCTGGGCTCTCATAATAGCATTCTAACAGTTTCTCCTTTCCCTCTCATGACTTTCATTTATTTTCCAAATATACTAGCCTTATAAAAATAGTGGAATATTATCTAGAATAGTTTGCATAAGTTTGGAATTCTCTGTTTCTTTATAGTTGCATAGAAAACACCTGTAAAATATGCATATATTCAATTCCTTTTTTTTTTATTTTTCTAATAATTTACTGATGTAAAATCATATAACATAAAAATATTATTTTAAAATAAACAATTATGTGGCATTTAGTACATTCACAGTGTCATACAACTAACTACTATCTAGTTCCAGGCTATGTCAAGTACAGCAAAGTAAAACCCTTTAACAATTAAAGAGTTAGTTTTTTTGTTTTTGTTTTTCTTTTTGTTTTTGTTTTAATTACCTCTGCCCCCAGCATCAGGCAATCACTAACTGGAGTTCTGTCATTATGGATTTTCTGGATATTTCATAAATGGAATCAATCATGGAATACGTGACTTTTTATGTCTCACTTATTTCACTTAGACTATGTTTTAGAAATTCATTTGTGTCGTAAAATGTATCAGTATTTTATTTCTTCATTCATCATGGATAAGAGATATTCTATTGTATGTATATACCACAGTTGCTTTCTTCCACTCAACCACTGATAGACATTTAGGCTGCTGATAGCTTTTGACTGTTGTAAATACTGCTGCTGTGAACATGAGTACACAAATATTTCAAGTGGCTGCTTTCAATTTCTTTAGACATAAACTTGGAAATGGGATTGCTGGATGATATGGTAGTTCTATTTTAATTTTTTGAGATAGCTCCACACTGTTTTTCATACTGACTGCCCCCTTTCACATTCTTGACAACAGTGCACAAGTTTTCCAAATTCTCTATATCCTCATCAATGCTTATTACATGTTTTTTAGTTTTGAGGTGAGGTGGGGGTTGGTTATTGCTTTCGTTAAATACTAGCCATCCTGAGGGGTGTGAGGTTTGGATTTCATGGTTTTTATTTGCATTTCTCTAATAATGAGTAATGATGAACATCTTTCTATATATTTGTTGGCCATATATATCTCTTTAGAGAAATGTCTATTTGAGTCCTTCGTTAATTTTTAAAATTCAGGTTATGTGATGTTTTGTTGTTGAGTTTTAAGAGTTCTTTATATATTCTACACATTGAATCACGTATCCCCATTATAAATGCATGATTTAAAAATTTCTTTCTCATTGTCTACTTGATAATTCACTCTGTTGGTTGTAGTTTTTGATGAACAAAAGTTTGTACTTTTCATGAAGTTCCAGTTGTCTATGTATTCTTTTGTTGCCTATGCTTTTGGTGTTTTACTGTTGCCAACTCAAATGTTAAAAAGTTTTTCCCTATGGCTTCATCTAGGATTTTATATTGATTAAATCATCTTTAATCCATTTTGAAGTAATTTTTGTATATGCTATAATATCTGTAAGATAAAGGTCAAACTTTACCTTTTTGTATGTGATATCCATTTGTTCCCAGTACCATTTATTGAATGAATTGTCATTTCCCCATTGGCTGGCAATTTTTTTTTTTTTTGAAGGCCATTTTTCATAAAAAAGAGGTTTACTTCTCAGCTTTGTATTTTATTCAAATGTTTAATTTGTCTTTCTTTAGGCCAAATCATATTGTTGTGATTACTGTATTCTTGCAATATGTTTGAAATTAGAAAGAGTGAGTCATCTAACCTCTTTTTCAAAATTGTTTTGGCTATTCAAGGTCACTTGAGATTTCATATAAATTTTTATATTTCTGAAAAATTGCTGATAAACCGGTAATTTAATAGACATTCATTGAATCTGTAGATCACTTTGGGTAGTGTGGACATTTTAATTGTTACATCTTAACAATGTAAATTCTGGGAGCAAGATGGCCGAATAGGAACAGCTCCAGTCTCCATCTCCCAGCGCGAACGACACAGAGGACCGGTGATTTCTGCATTTTCAACTGAGGTACTGGGGTCATCTCACTCGGGAGTGCCGGACAATCGGTGATGGTCAGCTGCTGCAGCCTGACCAGTGAGAGCTAAAGCAGGGCGAGGCATCGCCTCACCTGGGAAGCGCAAGGGGGAAGGGAGTTGCTTTTCCTAGCCAGGGGAACTGAGACACACAACACCTGGAAAATCGGGTAACTCCCACCCCAATACTGCGCTGTAAGCACACCGGCACACCAGGAGAATATACCCCACATCTGGCCAGGAGGGTCCCACGCCCACGGAGCCTCCCTCCTTGCTAACACAGCAGTCTGCGGCAATCTAACTGCAAGGCAGCAGCGAGGCTGGGGGAGGGGCGCCCGCCATCGCTGAGGCTTAAGTAGGTAAACAAAGCTGCTGGGAAGCTCGAACTGGGTGGAGCTCACAGCAGCCCAAGGAAACCTTCCTGTCTCCATAGACTCCGCCTCCGGGGACAGGGCACAACTAAAAAATAACAGGGGAAGCAGCAGAGGCCTGTGCAGACGCAAACAACTCTGTCTGACAGCTTTGAAGAGAGCAGTGGATCTCCCAACATGGAGGTTGAGATCTGAGAAGGGGCAGGCTGCCTGCTCAAGTGGGTCCCTGACCCCTGAGTAGCCTAACTGGGAGACATCCCTCACTAGGGGCAGTCTGACACCCCACACCTCACAGGGTGGAGTACACCCCTGGGAGGAAGCTTCCAAAGCAAGAATCAGACAGGTGCACTCGCTGTTCAGCAATATTCTATCTTCTGCAACCTCTGCTGCTGATACCCAGACAAACAGGGTCTGGAGTGGACCTCAAGCAATCTCCAACAGACCTATAGCTGAGGGTCCTGACTGTCAGAAGGAAAACTATCAAACAGGAAGGACACCTATACCAAAACCCCATCAGTACGTCACCATCATCAAAGACCAGAGACAGATAAAACCACAAAGATGGGGAAAAAGCAGGGCAGAAAAGCTGGAAATTCAAAACATAAGAGCGCATCTCCCCCTGCAAAGGAGCACAGCCCATCCCCAGCAATGGATCAAAGTTGGTCAGAGAATGACTTTGACGAGATGAGAGAAGAAGGCTTCAGTCCATCAAACCTCTCAGAGCTAAAGGAGGAATTACGTACCCAGCGCAAAGAAACTAAAAATCTTGAAAAAAGAGTGGAAGAATTGACAGCTAGACTAATTAATGCAGAGAAGGTCATAAACGAAATGACAGAGATGAAAACCATCACAGGAGAAATACGTGACAAATGCACAAGCTTCAGCAACCGACTCGATCAACTGGAAGAAAGAGTATCAGCGATTGAGGATCAAATGAATGAAATGAAGCGAGAAGAGAAACCAAAAGAAAAAAGAAGAAAAAGAAATGAACAAAGCCTGCAAGAAGTATGGGATTATGTAAAAAGACCAAATCTACGTCTGATTGGGGTGCCTGAAAGTGAGGGGGAAAATGGAACCAAATTGGAAAACACTCTTCAGGATATCATCCAGGAGAACTTCCCCAACCAAGCAGGGCAGGCCAACATTCAAATACAGGAAATACAGAGAACGCCACAAAGATACTCCTCCAGAAGAGCAACTCCAAGACACATAATTGCCAGATTCACCAAAGTTGAAATGAAGGAAAAAATCTTAAGGGCAGCTGGAGAGAAAGGTCGGGTTACCCACAAAGGGAAGCCCATCAGACTGACAGCAGATCTCTCGGCAGAAACTCTACAAGCCAGAAGAGAGTGGGGGCCAATATTCAACGTTTTTAAAGAAAAGAATTTTAAACCCAGAATTTCATATCCAGCCAAACTAAGTTTCATAAGTGAAGGAGAAATAAAATTCTTTACAGATAAGCAAATGCTTAGAGATTTTGTCACCACCAGGCCTGCCTTACAAGAGACCCTGAAGGAAGCCCTAAACATGGAAAGGAACAACTGGTACCAGCCATTGCAAAAACATGCCAAAATGTAAAGACCATCGAGGCTGGGAAGAAACTGCATCAACTAATGAGCAAAATAACCAGTTAATATCATAATGGCAGGATCAAGTTCACACATAACAATATTAACCTTAAATGTAAATAGACTAAATGCTTCAATTAAAAGACACAGACTGGCAAACTGGATAAAAAGTCAAGACCCATCAGTCTGCTGTATTCAGGAGACCATCTCACATGCAGAGACATACATAGGCTCAAAATAAAGGGATGGAGGAAGATCTACCAAGCAAACGGAGAACAAAAAAAGCAGGGGTTGCAATCCTAGTCTCTGATAAAACAGACTTTAAACCATCAAAGATCAAAAGAGACAAAGAAGGCCATTACATAATGGTAAAGGGATCAATTCAACAGGAAGAGCTAACTATCCTAAATATATATGCACCTAATACAGGAGCACCCAGATTCATAAAGCAAGTCCTTAGAGACTTACAAAGAGACTTAGACTCCCATACAATAATAATGGGAGACTTCAACACTCCACTGTCAACATTAGACAGATCAACGAGACAGAAAGTTAACAAGGATATCCAGGAATTGAACTCATCTCTGCACCAAGCGGACCTAATAGACATCTATAGAACTCTCCACCCCAAGTCAACAGAATATACATTCTTCTCAGCACCACATCGCACTTATTCCAAAATTGACCACATAATCGGAAGTAAAGCACTCCTCAGCAAATGTACAAGAACAGAAATTATATCAAACTGTCTCTCAGACCACAGTGCAATCAAACTAGAACTCAGGACTAAGAAACTCAATCAAAACCGCTAAACTACATGGAAACTGAACAACCTGCTCCTGAATGACTACTGGGTACATAACGAAATGAAAGCAGAAATAAAGATGTTCTTTGAAACCAATGAGAACAAAGATACAACATACCAGAATCTCTGGGACACATTTAAAGCAGTGTGTAGAGGGAAATTTATAGCACTAAATGCCCACAAGAGAAAGCAGGAAAGATCTAAAATTGACACTCTAACATCACAATTAAAAGAACTAGAGAGGCAAGAGCAAACACATTCAGAAGCTAGCAGAAGGCAAGAAATAACTAAGATCAGAGCAGAACTGAAGGAGATAGAGACACAAAAAAACCCTCCAAAAAATCAATGAATCCAGGAGTTGGTTTTTTGAAAAGATCAACAAAATTGACCGACCGCTAACAAGGCTAATAAAAAGAGAGAGGAATCAAATAGATGCAATAAAAAATGATAAAGGGGATATCACCACCGACCCCACAGAAATACAAACTACCATCAGAGAATACTATAAACACCTCTAAGCAAATCAACTAGAAAATCTAGAAGAAATGGATAATTTCCTGGACTCGTGCACTCTCCCAAGACTAAACCAGGAAGAAGTTGAATCCCTGAATAGACCAATAGCAGGCTCTGAAATTGAGGCAACAATTAATAGCCTACCCACCAAAAAAAGCCCAGGACCCGATGGATTCACAGCTGAATTCTACCAGAGGTACAAGGAGGAGCTGGTACCATTCCTTCTGAAACTATTCCAATCAATAGAAAAAGAGGGAATCCTCCCTAACTCATTTTATGAGGCCAACATCATCCTGATACCAAAGGCTGGCAGAGACACAACAAAAAAAGAGAATTTTAGACCAGTATCCCTGATGAACATCGATGCAAAAATCCTCAATAAAATACTGGCAAACCGGATTCAGCAGCACATCAGCAGCACATCAAAAAGCTTATCCACCATGATCAAGTGGGCTTCATCCCTGGGATGCAAGGCTGGTTCAACATTCGCAAATCAATCAACGTAATCCAGCATATAAACAGAACCAAAGACAAGAACCACATGATTATCTCAATAGATGCAGAAAAGGCTTTTGACAAAATTCAACAGCCCTTCATGCTAAAAACGCTCAATAAATTCGGTATTGATGGAATGTACCTCAAAATAATAAGAGCTATTTATGACAAACCCACAGCTAATATCATACTGAATGGGCAAAAACTGGAAAAATTCCCTTTGAAAACTGGCACAAGACAGGGACGCCCTCTCTCACCACTCCTATTCAACATAGTGTTGGAAGTTCTGGCTAGGGCAATCAGGCAAGAGAAAGAAATCAAGGGTATTCAGTTAGGAAAAGAAGAAGTCAAATTGTCCCTGTTTGCAGATGACATGATTGTGTATTTAGAAAACCCCATCGTCTCAGCCCAAAATCTTCTTAAGCTGATAAGCAACTTCAGCAAAGTCTCAGGATACAAAATTAATGTGCAAAAATCACAAGCATTCTTATACACCAGTAACAGACAAGCAGAGAGCCAAATCAGGAATGAACTTCCATTCACAATTGCTTCAAAGAGAATAAAATACCTAGGAATCCAACTTACAAGGGATGTAAAGGACCTCTTCAAGGAGAACTACAAACCACTGCTCAGTGAAATCAAAGAGGACACAAACAAATGGAAGAACATACCATGCTCATGGATAGGCAGAATCAATATTGTGAAAATGGCCATACTGCCCAAGGTAATTTATAGATTCAATGCCATCCCCATCAAGCTACCAATGAGTTTCTTCACCGAATTGGAAAAAACTGCTTTAAAGTTCATATGGAACCAAAAAAGAGCCCGTATTGCCAAGACAATCCTAAGTCAAAAGGACAAAGCCGGAGGCGTCACGCTACCTGACTTCAAACTATACTACAAGGCTACAGTAACCAAAACAGCATGGTACTGGTACCAAAACAGAGATATAGACCAATGGAACAGAACGGAGCCTTCAGAAATAATGCCACACATCTACAACCATCTGATCTTTGACAAACCTGACAAAAACAAGAAATGGGGAAAGGATTCCCTATTTAATAAATGGTGCTGGGAAAATTGGCTAGCCATAAGTAGAAAGCTGAAACTGGATCCTTTCCTTACTCCTTATACGAAGATTAATTCAAGATGGATTAGAGACTTAAATTTTAGACCTAATACCATAAAAACCCTAGAAGAAAATCTAGGTAGTACCATTCAGGACATAGGCATGGGCAAGGACTTCATGTCTAAAACACCAAAAGCAACAGCAGCAAAAGCCAAAATTGACAAATGGGATCTAATTAAACTAAAGAGCTTCTGCACAGCAAAAGAAACTACCATCAGAGTGAACAGGCAACCTACAGAATGGGAGAAAATTTTTGCAATCTCCTCATCTGACAAAGGGCTAATTTCCAGAGTCTACAAAGAACTCAAACAAATATACAAGAAAAAAACAAACAACCCCATCAAAAAGTGGGCAAAGGATTTGAACAGACATTTCTCAAAAGAAGACATTCATGCAGCCAACAGACACATGAAAAAATGCTCATCATCATTCAGCATCAGAGAAATGCAAATCAAAACCACAATGAGATACCATCTCACACCAGTTAGAATGGCAATCATTAAAAAATCAGGAAACAACAGGTGTTGGAGAGGATGTGGAGAAATAGGAACACTTTTACACTGTTGGTGGGATTGTAAACTAGTTCAACCATTATGGAAAACAGTATGGCAACTCCTCAAGGATCTAGAACTAGATGTACCATATGACCCAGCCATCCCACTACTGGGTATATACCCAAAGGATTATAAATTATTCTACTACAAAGACACATGCACACGTATGTTTATTGCGGCACTATTCACAATAGCAAAGACTTTGAATCAACCCAAATGTCCATCTGTGACAGACTGGATTAAGAAAATGTGGCACATATACACCATGGAATACTATGCAGCCATAAAAAAGGATGAGTTTGCGTCCTTTGTAGGGACATGGATGCAGCTGGAAACCATCATTCTTAGCAAACTATCACAAGAAGAGAAAACCAAACACCGCATGTTCTCACTCATAGGTGGGAACTGAACAATGAGTTCACTTGGACTCGGGAAGGGGAACATCACACACTGGGGCCTATCATGGGGAGGGGGGAGGGGGGAGGGATTGCATTGGGGAGTTATACCTGATATAAATGATGAATTGATGGGTGCTGATGAGTTGATGGGTGCAGCACACCAACATGGCACAGATATACATATGTAACAATCCTGCACGTTATGCATATGTACCTAGAAATTAAAGTATAATAAAAAAAATGTAAATTCTTTTAATCCATGAAGATGAGATGTCTATTTCTACTTATTTGTGTCTTCTTTAATTTCTTTCAACACTTTTTTGTAATTTTCCATGTACAAATCTTTCACCTCCTTGGTTATGGTTATTCTTAAATATTTTATTTGTTTTCATAATATGTAATATTATATAATATTACATAATATAATACACACACACACACCCCAAATCCTGGTCACCATAGCAGATATTTTGTAAATGTCAAGGGCTAGGGTAGAGGATGTGAGTTTATTGCTCTTACAGAGTAAGAGAATAAGTTTATTATATAATATATTATGTAATATTACATAATATTGTTAATAAGAGAACTACCAGATGATATTAGAACACCTTGCTATGCTTGAAGTAAGGAAACACTAGAAAAAAAAAAAAAAAAAACAGTAATAGGTGCATGTCACAAGGACAAAGGTACCACTTTAAATAAGTTTCTGGAGGCCAAATCCGAGATGATATAACCAATGAAAGTGATGCATTATAAACTTTGAAATAAGATGAAAATCTATTTCAATATATAGATTTCAACACTTATTTTAATATCTATAACAAATCATAGATAGATAAGTATATGGATAGATAAAAAGTGATTTAGTCCATTTTCTGCTGGTATAACAGAAAACACACTGAACAATTTATAAACAATAGAGGTTTATTCGGCTCATGGTTCTGGAGGCTGGCATCTGATGATGACCTTTGTGCTGCATCATGTTATGACAGAAGATGGAGGAGAAAGAAAGCACATACAATAATGGAGAGAATATGACATAAATGTATCCTCTTATCAGGAACTTTAATAACTAGTGCACTCCTGAGATAATGAGTAAAGGGCTAATGAATATTCTTTGTATTAGTCTTACAATTTTTATAAGTTTAAATTTATTGAAAAATAAAAGTAAAAACAGAAAAGTAAATTTGTTATAACTTTTCTATTCCACAAGTATTTCACAAGAGTTGATCTTTGATTTTGTTTTGCTTTGCTTTTTTTTTTAGGATTTCTTTTAGAAGTAAAATACTTTTATGTTTCACTCTATATATTTTTTTTAATTTACAGTACATATTTTTTCTAAAATAGGGTATAGAAAAATTATTCTAAAGGTGTTTGAGAAAATTTCTCTTACTTTGGCCTTGATTATAAAGTTGTGTTTTTTTTTAATGATACTCTTTTCTGTTACTAATCCCATAATCTTCCTTTCTAGTTTGTCATAATCAAACCAGATTAATTATGCACTTGTATTACTCATCCAATTTTGAGCTAATTAGATTGTAAATAGCTTGATCTCTTTCATATTTTAATCTCTACTTTTAAAACTTATGCATAGTTAATTAATGTAGAAACACTGATAAATTAAAATTATGACATTGTACAGATTTTTCAGATGCGTAAGATACTGTTTCCTATCTTCTGAAATTATCACAAGTTGAAGGATGATAATGTTAAAACAGCTGCACTTATTACACTTATTTCACCTTCTAACACATTGTTAATGCTTTTATGATGAACACTATTTATGCAAATACCAAATGTTTCAAGCTGATATGTTTGAAAATATAGTCATGGGCAGCCTCCAGTAATGAAAAATGATCTGCATATGCACAAATTAATCCACCTGTGTTTCAATTGGCTCCACTTTTACATTACCCTAGCATAGGCTCTGCTATATTCAAATAATAATCAATTTTTGAATTAATGGAGGAGGAAGTATGTTTTAAGCAGCAGAAGGTAAAAATTTCTACCACGTTGATCAATTATCTTCACATCTTTTAGCTTAAGGAAAAAGGAAAGAGAAAAAGAAACACATACACAAACACACACACACACACACACACACACACACACACACACACACACACA
>NW_022317332.1:0-6759 GCF_002776525.5 Piliocolobus tephrosceles
CATTGATTTTTTGGAGGGTTTTTTGTGTCTCTATCTCCTTCAGTTCTGCTCTGATCTTAGTTATTTCTTGCCTTCTGCTACCTTTTGAATGTGTTTGCTCTTGCTTCTCTAGTTCTTTTAATTGTGATGTTAGGGTGTCAATTTTAGATCTTTCCTGCTTTCTCTTGTGGGCATTTAGTGCTATAAATTTCCCTCTACACACTGCTTTAAATGTGTCCCAGAGATTCTGGTATATTGTATCTTTGTTTTCATTGGTTTCAAAGAACATCTTTATTTCTGCCTTCATTTCGTTATGTACCCAGTAGTCATTCAGGAGCAGGTTGTTCAGTTTCCATGTAGTTTAGCAGTTTTGATTGAGTTTCTTAATCCTGAGTTCTAGTTTGATTGCACTGTGGTCTGAGAGACAGTTTGTTATAATTTCTGTTCTTTTACATTTACTGAGGAGTACTTTACTTCCAACTATATGGTCAATTTTGGAATAAGTGTGATGTAGTGCTGAGAAGAATGTATATTCTGTTGATTTGGGGTGGAGAGTTCTATAGATGTCTATTAGGTCCACTTGGTGCAGAGTTGAATTCAATTCCTGGATATCCTTCTTAACTTTCTGTCTCATTGATCTGTCTAATGTTGACAGTGGGGTGTTGAAGTCTCCCATTATTATTGTATGGGAGTCTAAGTCTCTTTGTAAGTCTCTAAGGACTTGCTTTATGAATCTGGGTGCTCCTGTATTGGGTGCATACATATATTTAGGATAGTTAGGTCTTCCTGATGAATTGATCCCTTTACTATTATATAATGACCTTCTTTGACTCTTTTGATCTTTGATGGTTTAAAGTCTGTTTTATCAGAGACTAAGATTGCAACTCCTGCTTTTTTTTTTTCCATTTGCTTGGTAGATCTTCCTCCGTCCCTTTATTTTGAGCCCATGTGTGTCTCTGCATGTGAGATGGGTCTCTTGAATACAGCAAACTGATGGGTCTTGACTATTTATCCAATTTGCCAGTCTGTGTCTTTTAATTGGACCATCTAGTCCATTTACATATAAGGTTAATATTGTTATGTGTGAACTTGATCCTGTCATTATGATATTAGCTGGTTATTTTGCTCACTAGTTGATGCAGTTTCTTCCTAGCATTGATGCACTTTGCAATGGCTGGTACCTGTTGTTCCTTTCCATGTTTAGTGCTTCCTTCAGGATCTCTTGTAGGGCAGGCCTGGTAGTGACAAAATCTGTAAGCATTTGCTTATCTGTAAAGGATTTTATTTCTCCTTCACTTATGAAACTTAGTTTGGCTGGATATGAAATTCTGGGTTGAAAATTCTTTTCTTTAAGAATGTTGAATATCAGCCCCCACTCTCTTCTGGCTTGGAGAGTTTCTGCTGAGAGATCTGCTGTTATTCTCATGAGCTTCCCTTTGTGGGTAACCCGACCTTTCTCTCTGGCTGCCCTTAAGATTTTTTCCTTCATTTCTACTTTGGTGAATCTGACAATTATGTATCTTGGAGTTGCTCTTCTCAAGGAGTATCTTTGTGGCATTCTCTGTATTTCCTGAATTTGAATGTTGGCCTGCCTTACTAGGTTGGGGAAGTTCTCCTGGATGATATCCTGAAGAGTGTTTTCCAACTTGGTTCCATTTTCCAACTTGGTTCCATTTTCCCCGTCACTTTCAGGCAACCAATCAGACGTAGATTTGGACTTTTCACATAATCCCATGTTTCTTCGAGGCTTTGTTCATTTCTTTTTACTCTTTTTTCTCCACACTTCTCTTCTCACTTCATTTCATTCATTTGATCTTCAATCGCTGATACTTTTTCTTCCAGTTGATCGAGTCAGTTACTGAAGCTTATGCATTTGTCATGTAGTTCTTGTGTTATGGTTTTCATCTCTATCAGTTCTTTTAAGGTCTTCTCTGCATTGATTATTCTAGTTATCCATTCATCCATTCTTTTTTCAAGGTTTTTAGTTTCTTTTCACTGGTTACGTAGTTCCTCCTTTGTCTCTGAGAAGTTTGATCAACTGAAGCCTTCTTCTGTCAACTTGTCAAAGTCATTCTCCATCCAGCTTTGTTCCATTGCTGGCAATGAGCTGCATTCCTTTGTAGGGGCAGATGTGCTCTGATTTTTTGAATTTCCAGCTTTTCTGCACTGCTTTTTCCCTATCTTTGTGATTTTATCTGCCTTTGGTCTTTGATGATGGTGATGTACTGATGGGGTTTTTGTGTGGGTGTCCTTTCTGTTTGTTAGTTTTCCTTCTAACAGTCAGGGCCCTCAGCTGTAGGTCTGTTGGAGTTTGCTTGAGGTCCACTCCAGACCCTGTTTGCTGGGTTATCAGCAGCAGAGGCTGCAGAAGATAGAATATTGCTGAACAGCAAATGTTGCTCTCTGATTCTTACTCTGGAAGCTTCGTCTCAGGGGTGTGCCCCACTGTGTGAGGGGTGAGGTGTCGGTCTGCACTTAGTGGGGTATGTCTCCCAGTTAGGCTACACAGGGGTCAGGGACCCACTTGAGCAGAAAGTCTGTCCATTCTCAGATCTCAACCTCTGTGCTGGGAGATCCACTGCTCTCTTCAAAGCTGTCAGACAGGGGCATTTACCTCTGCCGAGGTTTCTGCTGCTTTTTGTTTAGCTATGCCCTGTCCCCAGAGGAGGAGTCTATAGAGGCAGGCCGGCCTCCTTGAGCTGTGGTGGGCTCCACCCAATTCAAGCTTCCTGGAGGCTTTGTTTACCTACTTAAGCCTCAGCAATGGCAGGCGCCCCTCCCCCAGTCTCGCTGCTGCCTTGCAGTTAGATCTCAGACTGCTGTGCTAGCAATGAGGGAGGCTCCGTGGGCGTGGGACCCTCTGGGCCAGGTGTGGGATATAATCTCCTTGTGTGCCATTTGCTAAGACCCTTGGTAAAGTGCAGTATTAGGGTGGAAGTTACCCGATTTTCCAGGTGTTGTGTGTCTTGATTTCTTTGGCTAGGAAAAGGAATTCCTTTCCCCCTCATGCTTGCTAGGTGAGGTGATGCCTCACCCTGCTTCAGCTCTCGCTGGTCAGGCTGCATCTGCGGACCAGCGCCAACTGTCCAACATGCCCCAGTGAGATGAACCTGGTACCTCAGTTGAAAATGCAGAAATCACCCATCTTCTGTGTTGCTCACGCTGGGAGCTGGAGGCTGGAACTGTTCCTATTCAGCCATCTTGGGCGTGCCCCACCTTTTCCACATTTTCTTAAAAGTAGCCCACTTTTTCAAGTTTCAAAACTCATATTTTATTTCAAATATCATGTTTTACCACTGTGTAACAACTGCTTCTATAATGCACAATTCCTAGCCTACTGCCCCGAAACTTGAATTCTTGATTTTGTTTAAACTAATCTCATGTTTTTCACAAATCCTTTTCCATCTCCAAAAATATGCATTCTTGTTTTTAATTTCAAAGCATCACAATTTTCAAAATGACATTCTTCAACTCACCATAAAGTCAAAATGTTCCTTTGGCTTACGTTAGGTGTATTTTCCCATATTTTGTTTTGGATATAGGGGAACAACTAACTTCAAATTTAAAATGTGTTTATAATTATCTGCAGAATTAAATGTCCTTTGAATATAATTGTGGCCTGTTTTATACTGCTTTCTTAACAATCACCTGCAAATGAAGGGCATTTGATAATTGTTGAATTATATTCTCCTTATTATCATATGTAGCCCTATATCTAAGGTGAGTTCCAACAAACCACATAAGCTTTTACTACACTCTGTGGGAATTAGTACAATGAAATGTGTGCTTAAGTCATTAGTAAACACATGCTGATTTGTTTCCAAAAAAAAAAAAAAAAATTAAAACATTGTGTTAAAAACTACCAAAATTACATATTTCAGATGAAAAATAAAAATAAGACACTAGCACATTGATAAATGGTAGTTCATGCAACAGATTCTGATTTAGTAGACTGTAGTTGAAATGTTCAGATAAGTGAGAAATATCTTACTGAAAATGAAAATGTACTATGTACTACAAGAAAGCATGGGTAGTTATTATACTGTCATAGGCCTTCATTATGAATATAACTATAAGTTATTGCAGCCCAGACTACATCGGTGAGCTTGTAAAGAAATAATTATCTAGCTGTATTCACAATGCTACAAACACTCACAACATTTCATTTTATTCTCAATGCTAAATCAAAGATGAAGGACCTGCATAGGGTTTACTTTATGCAATTAGATAAGAAAATTCATGCTAAGGGAGCATAATTGCCAAAGATTACACAGCTTGAGCATGCCAGATCAGACTAGAACACACATATTCTGGGTCGAGAGCCTCTTCTTTTTAAGGCTGTATATGATTGTTCTAGAATTTTTATATCCAGATCTATGCCCATAGATGATATCTTCCTCAGCCTCCTAGCTGCTGCCCTACACATGCCTTCTTCACTTGTACTGAGCTAATTTGCTTTCATTTCAGGTTGTAAATGTGATGCTGACCCTAGACAGATTTAGAAGAGATTTTTATTTCTATTCTTGTCTCACAAGGGTGAGATTTAAGAATGCTATTTAAATACTTGTTAAATTAAATGTGCCAAAGTAATATGAAATTAGAAACTCTATAAATGGATGGTAATTCCAAGTAATCAAACACATTAGGAAATTCAGACCAGGTCATTTTGCAAAGTCAAAAGTGTAAAAACTCAAAGTATCTAATTTAAAATTTAGTCTTTTTTTTTATGTCTGTAATGGAATTAGTTCTCCACTTCCTTTTTCCTGCAGTATTTTTTTCCAACTCTGACTACACCATCATATATTCAGATATCTGACCCACAGGACATGTCAACGAGCTTCCTTGACTGAGCCAGGTAATTTTGGAGAAAGAGTCCCTGAAGAAGGACCAGAATTCTACCAAGAATAATCAGACTTAAAGGTAGTGGTCCAGTGGAAGTTCCTTAAAGCCCCAGGGGACATTTAGTAATGTCTGAAGACATTTTTGGTTACCATAACTGAATGATAGCTGCTTCTGTCATCTCAGTGGTAGAATCCAGGGATGCTGCTAAGCTAGGCATTTTTTAATGCACAGGCTCCCCCCATACACACCCTGAAGAATTATCCTACCTCAAAAGTCAATAGTGCTAATATTGGGAAACACTGATCTATATGGGTATGTATCTCACTTTCTACTATGACAATGTTGTAGAGAGCTTTGCATAGTTAACACTCTAGCAAGTTCTAATTTACTGACAATGAGAAAGATCTATGATATATATCTAGTGCATTGTCTAGTATAGTAATCACTAGCCCACTTGTGGTTTTATTTATTTATTTATTTATTTTTGAGATGAAGTTTCGCTCTTTTTGCCCAGGCTGGAGTGCAATGATGCAATCTTGGCTAACTGCAACCTCCGCCTCCTGGGCTCAAGTGATTCTCCTGCCTCAGCCTCCCGAGTAGCTGGGATTACAGGCATGTGCCACCACGCCTGGCTGATTTTGTTTTTTTAGTAGAGATGGAGTTTCTCCATATTGGTCAGACCAGTCTCGAACTCCCGATCTCAGGTGATCCGCCCACCTTGGCCTCCCAAAGTGCTGAGATTACAGGCATGAGCCACTGCGCCCAGTCTGTGGTTATTACATTTAAATTAAAATTATTCCTGAATAAAGTTGAAAATTTAGTTCCCTTGTAACACTAGCCAGATTTTGAGTGCTCAATAGCTACATGTGGCTAGAAATTACAGTATTTCAACATTTCCGTCATTACAAAAAGTCCTGTTGCACAGTGCTAATTCAGAGACTCCACATATTAACAAAATGAAAGTGAAATATTGTTGACACAGTGATATATGTGTGGGGGAGATGGTGTAAGAAAGCTTATCTACTTTTAATGATCACTCATGCACCCACAAAAAATATCTAGAGGAGTTGAGAAATTGAGCAAGATAACAGAAAATAAAATTAAAATTTCCTGAGAATGACTGACGCCAAACTAGAATTTAAACTGTATACAATTTAATATGCGCACATAATGTTCTATTTCCCTCTTAATTGATGAATTAGAATAATAGTTAAGCAGTTGGTTTTCTCTTCTGAGTGTCAAAAGCTGCTATAGTTCCACTCCACAAAATCTTTGTTGGGATATATATCTTTTTTCAAAGCTCTGATTGTATAGACCTTGCTGGGTTTTCCAAGAACGAACTTTAATAATAAAGTCTATGTTGTAATTTCTCTGTACAAAAAGCATAGCATCTCTTTTGATATGTTTAGTGTAATGACAGTTACGGTTCCCAGTATAGGTGCAATAACTGATCTTATTTTACATAACATTAAAGATGAACAGCTTTTCTTTTATACTGTAAAAGAAAAATTATACCAGACCAATTAAACGGGGAAGGGAAAATTTATTCAAGACTATTGCAATAGGAGAGGGAGGTTGAACTCAACTCCCCTGAAAGAAAAGGCAAGAGGATTTTAAATGCTAAAGACAGCTAATAGAAAAGTAAGAAGGCCGGGCGCGGTGGCTCAAGCCTGTAATCCCAGCACTTTGGGAGGCCGAGACGGGCGGATCACGAGGTCAGGAGATCGAGACCATCCTGGCTAACACAGTGAAACCCCGTCTCTACTAAAAATACAAAAAAAACTAGCCGGGCGAGGTGGCGGGCGCCTGTAGTCCCAGCTACTCCGGAGGCTGAGGCAGGAGAATGGCGTAAACCCGAGAGGCAGAGCTTGCAGTGAGCTGAGATCCGGCCACTGAACTCCAGTCCGGGCGACAGAGCGAGACTCCGCCTCAAAAAAA
>NW_022317333.1:0-12178 GCF_002776525.5 Piliocolobus tephrosceles
ATCTATCTATCTATCTATCTATCTATCTATCTATCTATCTATCTATCTATCTGGAAAAGTTGTAGTGTTTTTGGTATTATTGATGAGGGTGAGAAGCTGTTGTGATGCAGAAATTGGAACAGTTCCATATGCCAAAATATGTTTTTTTAAGGTATAATACTATTTTTTTATTCTAAATCTTACATTACCCTATTCTAAAGATAGCACAATTAGTTTTAGATTGTTATACACAGAAAAACTTAGATATAAGGAGAGCAATATAATTGTTTTAGTAAATAATATTACCACATTTGCTGCTTATTGAGAACTAGCTACTGTAGATTGCACAGCTTTTGCATAGATGATAGTGAAGGGCACCACCATTTGGATTATTCCACAGACAAAGGAAAGCATACTTACTGCTCTGTAATGATGGAGCAGCCGCTGGAGAAGACTAATCATTGCTAGTTATTGCAGCTTTTCTAACTTGAATAGGAACCCTGAAAGAAAAACGGGGAAAGTGAGAGAGCAAGAGAGAACAAATTACTTGTAAAGAATTCTAAGTCTGAAATATGTGATTTCAAACAGGAGTGTGGTTGTGAAGAAGAAGACATAGATATAATGTAGAAACAGGTGAATATTTACTATTTATTCTTTCCTTTATCAGAGGATATCTATCTTCATATATCTATGAAGACACAATAAAAGAGAAATTTAACTAAAAAATCACGTCTCTTTCTTTCATCATCGCACACAAAGCAGAGGAGGGAAACATAGACCCTGCAATGAAAATTATGTGCTATACTACTGCCAGCTGTCTTGAGTGGCTTGCCCAGTTTTTCAGTGCTTAAAAGAAAGTTGTAAACAACACGTCACCTGCTTATTCACATGGGACTTTGATGTTGGAACACAGTATCTGTTTTGGCATGAACAAAATTCACAGGTTTACTTCATTAAGCTCCTATGGGAAGTTGAGCTACTAAAATTATTATTTTGATCTTAGTTGTATAATTTTAAAAATAAGAGCATGAGAAATACAATGAATAAATGTACAGTTAATCCTTTGTATTTTTGGGTTCCACATCCACATTTTCAACCAACAGCAGAATAAAAATATTTGAAGAAATTGTACTTAATATGTACAGGCTTTTTTTTTCTCGTTGTTATTGTTTACATGTTGTTAAACAATACAGTATAATTATTGACACAGCTGTGCATACATGCAAATTATACCATTTTATATAAAGAGCTTGAGAATACTCAAATTTTGGTATACAAAGGAGGTCTTGCAAAAAATTATCCAAGAATACTGAAGGATGAATATATTTCACTTATAACAAAAATTCCTGTATTTAAGTCACTCCTGAGCACATGTAGCTTGTTGTATGGTTACCAACAGATAAAATATTGGTCTAATTTGTCCACTAAGATAGTTATAACAACCATGCTGCAAATAACCTATTTTGTTAATCAGAATAACTATCACTGAATAAATAAATTTGGTTCCTATAATATTAATTTAAATAAGTATTATCTTTGAATTGACTCGATACCGTTTTAGAAATATTCTTTTTCCCTTTCACACTATTATCTATGAAGAACATTTGTCCATGTACTACTCTAATACATCTTCTTCGGTGGAATTTTCTAAGAAGCTAAAAACACAAATCTAATCACACAGACTAATTTGCACTGTTCCTACTTAGCAAATATTAACTAAAAGTATTAAATCTGTAGATTGCCAGCAAATTTTCAGTAAGTCATTTAATTCTAATAGCAGTAAGATAAATGATTACATTTCTTTTAAATTTTGAGGTGTTTCCTTTTTTTTCCCCTTCAATGACTAAAATATTTCTTTTTTTAAAAGTCAAGAGGAAATAAAGTACACTTATGGTCCAGGCTTCTGTTCTTTAAATTGCATTTATTTTAAAGAGAAATGCTTATAGGGCACATTTCAGTTACATGCACCATCAATGTTAATGACCATCGATATTTTATAACAGCTCAGGTTTAAGATGAAAATAACAGCTATTAACTTAGTTTAAAAAATATCAATTTCAAACATTTTTCTTGTTGCTTG
Organism: Piliocolobus tephrosceles; assembly: GCF_002776525.5. NCBI lineage: Eukaryota > Metazoa > Chordata > Mammalia > Primates > Cercopithecidae > Piliocolobus > Piliocolobus tephrosceles. The sequence continues at coordinate 2,060 of NW_022317333.1, forward strand.
TTAATAACACCCCAAAGCATATACATATCAAAAAACTAAGAGATATCTGTAAAGTCCATTTTCTTCATTTGCTTCACACAGTCAATAAAAAATTCCTGTTGATTATGTGTCAAAAATATATAAAACACATAGATGTCTCTGCTTTTTGGTTGTCATATATCTTACCATCCTGGGCTCTCATAATAGCATTCTAACAGTTTCTCCTTTCCCTCTCATGACTTTCATTTATTTTCCAAATATACTAGCCTTATAAAAATAGTGGAATATTATCTAGAATAGTTTGCATAAGTTTGGAATTCTCTGTTTCTTTATAGTTGCATAGAAAACACCTGTAAAATATGCATATATTCAATTCCTTTTTTTTTTATTTTTCTAATAATTTACTGATGTAAAATCATATAACATAAAAATATTATTTTAAAATAAACAATTATGTGGCATTTAGTACATTCACAGTGTCATACAACTAACTACTATCTAGTTCCAGGCTATGTCAAGTACAGCAAAGTAAAACCCTTTAACAATTAAAGAGTTAGTTTTTTTGTTTTTGTTTTTCTTTTTGTTTTTGTTTTAATTACCTCTGCCCCCAGCATCAGGCAATCACTAACTGGAGTTCTGTCATTATGGATTTTCTGGATATTTCATAAATGGAATCAATCATGGAATACGTGACTTTTTATGTCTCACTTATTTCACTTAGACTATGTTTTAGAAATTCATTTGTGTCGTAAAATGTATCAGTATTTTATTTCTTCATTCATCATGGATAAGAGATATTCTATTGTATGTATATACCACAGTTGCTTTCTTCCACTCAACCACTGATAGACATTTAGGCTGCTGATAGCTTTTGACTGTTGTAAATACTGCTGCTGTGAACATGAGTACACAAATATTTCAAGTGGCTGCTTTCAATTTCTTTAGACATAAACTTGGAAATGGGATTGCTGGATGATATGGTAGTTCTATTTTAATTTTTTGAGATAGCTCCACACTGTTTTTCATACTGACTGCCCCCTTTCACATTCTTGACAACAGTGCACAAGTTTTCCAAATTCTCTATATCCTCATCAATGCTTATTACATGTTTTTTAGTTTTGAGGTGAGGTGGGGGTTGGTTATTGCTTTCGTTAAATACTAGCCATCCTGAGGGGTGTGAGGTTTGGATTTCATGGTTTTTATTTGCATTTCTCTAATAATGAGTAATGATGAACATCTTTCTATATATTTGTTGGCCATATATATCTCTTTAGAGAAATGTCTATTTGAGTCCTTCGTTAATTTTTAAAATTCAGGTTATGTGATGTTTTGTTGTTGAGTTTTAAGAGTTCTTTATATATTCTACACATTGAATCACGTATCCCCATTATAAATGCATGATTTAAAAATTTCTTTCTCATTGTCTACTTGATAATTCACTCTGTTGGTTGTAGTTTTTGATGAACAAAAGTTTGTACTTTTCATGAAGTTCCAGTTGTCTATGTATTCTTTTGTTGCCTATGCTTTTGGTGTTTTACTGTTGCCAACTCAAATGTTAAAAAGTTTTTCCCTATGGCTTCATCTAGGATTTTATATTGATTAAATCATCTTTAATCCATTTTGAAGTAATTTTTGTATATGCTATAATATCTGTAAGATAAAGGTCAAACTTTACCTTTTTGTATGTGATATCCATTTGTTCCCAGTACCATTTATTGAATGAATTGTCATTTCCCCATTGGCTGGCAATTTTTTTTTTTTTTGAAGGCCATTTTTCATAAAAAAGAGGTTTACTTCTCAGCTTTGTATTTTATTCAAATGTTTAATTTGTCTTTCTTTAGGCCAAATCATATTGTTGTGATTACTGTATTCTTGCAATATGTTTGAAATTAGAAAGAGTGAGTCATCTAACCTCTTTTTCAAAATTGTTTTGGCTATTCAAGGTCACTTGAGATTTCATATAAATTTTTATATTTCTGAAAAATTGCTGATAAACCGGTAATTTAATAGACATTCATTGAATCTGTAGATCACTTTGGGTAGTGTGGACATTTTAATTGTTACATCTTAACAATGTAAATTCTGGGAGCAAGATGGCCGAATAGGAACAGCTCCAGTCTCCATCTCCCAGCGCGAACGACACAGAGGACCGGTGATTTCTGCATTTTCAACTGAGGTACTGGGGTCATCTCACTCGGGAGTGCCGGACAATCGGTGATGGTCAGCTGCTGCAGCCTGACCAGTGAGAGCTAAAGCAGGGCGAGGCATCGCCTCACCTGGGAAGCGCAAGGGGGAAGGGAGTTGCTTTTCCTAGCCAGGGGAACTGAGACACACAACACCTGGAAAATCGGGTAACTCCCACCCCAATACTGCGCTGTAAGCACACCGGCACACCAGGAGAATATACCCCACATCTGGCCAGGAGGGTCCCACGCCCACGGAGCCTCCCTCCTTGCTAACACAGCAGTCTGCGGCAATCTAACTGCAAGGCAGCAGCGAGGCTGGGGGAGGGGCGCCCGCCATCGCTGAGGCTTAAGTAGGTAAACAAAGCTGCTGGGAAGCTCGAACTGGGTGGAGCTCACAGCAGCCCAAGGAAACCTTCCTGTCTCCATAGACTCCGCCTCCGGGGACAGGGCACAACTAAAAAATAACAGGGGAAGCAGCAGAGGCCTGTGCAGACGCAAACAACTCTGTCTGACAGCTTTGAAGAGAGCAGTGGATCTCCCAACATGGAGGTTGAGATCTGAGAAGGGGCAGGCTGCCTGCTCAAGTGGGTCCCTGACCCCTGAGTAGCCTAACTGGGAGACATCCCTCACTAGGGGCAGTCTGACACCCCACACCTCACAGGGTGGAGTACACCCCTGGGAGGAAGCTTCCAAAGCAAGAATCAGACAGGTGCACTCGCTGTTCAGCAATATTCTATCTTCTGCAACCTCTGCTGCTGATACCCAGACAAACAGGGTCTGGAGTGGACCTCAAGCAATCTCCAACAGACCTATAGCTGAGGGTCCTGACTGTCAGAAGGAAAACTATCAAACAGGAAGGACACCTATACCAAAACCCCATCAGTACGTCACCATCATCAAAGACCAGAGACAGATAAAACCACAAAGATGGGGAAAAAGCAGGGCAGAAAAGCTGGAAATTCAAAACATAAGAGCGCATCTCCCCCTGCAAAGGAGCACAGCCCATCCCCAGCAATGGATCAAAGTTGGTCAGAGAATGACTTTGACGAGATGAGAGAAGAAGGCTTCAGTCCATCAAACCTCTCAGAGCTAAAGGAGGAATTACGTACCCAGCGCAAAGAAACTAAAAATCTTGAAAAAAGAGTGGAAGAATTGACAGCTAGACTAATTAATGCAGAGAAGGTCATAAACGAAATGACAGAGATGAAAACCATCACAGGAGAAATACGTGACAAATGCACAAGCTTCAGCAACCGACTCGATCAACTGGAAGAAAGAGTATCAGCGATTGAGGATCAAATGAATGAAATGAAGCGAGAAGAGAAACCAAAAGAAAAAAGAAGAAAAAGAAATGAACAAAGCCTGCAAGAAGTATGGGATTATGTAAAAAGACCAAATCTACGTCTGATTGGGGTGCCTGAAAGTGAGGGGGAAAATGGAACCAAATTGGAAAACACTCTTCAGGATATCATCCAGGAGAACTTCCCCAACCAAGCAGGGCAGGCCAACATTCAAATACAGGAAATACAGAGAACGCCACAAAGATACTCCTCCAGAAGAGCAACTCCAAGACACATAATTGCCAGATTCACCAAAGTTGAAATGAAGGAAAAAATCTTAAGGGCAGCTGGAGAGAAAGGTCGGGTTACCCACAAAGGGAAGCCCATCAGACTGACAGCAGATCTCTCGGCAGAAACTCTACAAGCCAGAAGAGAGTGGGGGCCAATATTCAACGTTTTTAAAGAAAAGAATTTTAAACCCAGAATTTCATATCCAGCCAAACTAAGTTTCATAAGTGAAGGAGAAATAAAATTCTTTACAGATAAGCAAATGCTTAGAGATTTTGTCACCACCAGGCCTGCCTTACAAGAGACCCTGAAGGAAGCCCTAAACATGGAAAGGAACAACTGGTACCAGCCATTGCAAAAACATGCCAAAATGTAAAGACCATCGAGGCTGGGAAGAAACTGCATCAACTAATGAGCAAAATAACCAGTTAATATCATAATGGCAGGATCAAGTTCACACATAACAATATTAACCTTAAATGTAAATAGACTAAATGCTTCAATTAAAAGACACAGACTGGCAAACTGGATAAAAAGTCAAGACCCATCAGTCTGCTGTATTCAGGAGACCATCTCACATGCAGAGACATACATAGGCTCAAAATAAAGGGATGGAGGAAGATCTACCAAGCAAACGGAGAACAAAAAAAGCAGGGGTTGCAATCCTAGTCTCTGATAAAACAGACTTTAAACCATCAAAGATCAAAAGAGACAAAGAAGGCCATTACATAATGGTAAAGGGATCAATTCAACAGGAAGAGCTAACTATCCTAAATATATATGCACCCAATACAGGAGCACCCAGATTCATAAAGCAAGTCCTTAGAGACTTACAAAGAGACTTAGACTCCCATACAATAATAATGGGAGACTTCAACACTCCACTGTCAACATTAGACAGATCAACGAGACAGAAAGTTAACAAGGATATCCAGGAATTGAACTCATCTCTGCACCAAGCGGACCTAATAGACATCTATAGAACTCTCCACCCCAAGTCAACAGAATATACATTCTTCTCAGCACCACATCGCACTTATTCCAAAATTGACCACATAATCGGAAGTAAAGCACTCCTCAGCAAATGTACAAGAACAGAAATTATATCAAACTGTCTCTCAGACCACAGTGCAATCAAACTAGAACTCAGGACTAAGAAACTCAATCAAAACCGCTAAACTACATGGAAACTGAACAACCTGCTCCTGAATGACTACTGGGTACATAACGAAATGAAAGCAGAAATAAAGATGTTCTTTGAAACCAATGAGAACAAAGATACAACATACCAGAATCTCTGGGACACATTTAAAGCAGTGTGTAGAGGGAAATTTATAGCACTAAATGCCCACAAGAGAAAGCAGGAAAGATCTAAAATTGACACTCTAACATCACAATTAAAAGAACTAGAGAGGCAAGAGCAAACACATTCAGAAGCTAGCAGAAGGCAAGAAATAACTAAGATCAGAGCAGAACTGAAGGAGATAGAGACACAAAAAAACCCTCCAAAAAATCAATGAATCCAGGAGTTGGTTTTTTGAAAAGATCAACAAAATTGACCGACCGCTAACAAGGCTAATAAAAAGAGAGAGGAATCAAATAGATGCAATAAAAAATGATAAAGGGGATATCACCACCGACCCCACAGAAATACAAACTACCATCAGAGAATACTATAAACACCTCTAAGCAAATCAACTAGAAAATCTAGAAGAAATGGATAATTTCCTGGACTCGTGCACTCTCCCAAGACTAAACCAGGAAGAAGTTGAATCCCTGAATAGACCAATAGCAGGCTCTGAAATTGAGGCAACAATTAATAGCCTACCCACCAAAAAAAGCCCAGGACCCGATGGATTCACAGCTGAATTCTACCAGAGGTACAAGGAGGAGCTGGTACCATTCCTTCTGAAACTATTCCAATCAATAGAAAAAGAGGGAATCCTCCCTAACTCATTTTATGAGGCCAACATCATCCTGATACCAAAGGCTGGCAGAGACACAACAAAAAAAGAGAATTTTAGACCAGTATCCCTGATGAACATCGATGCAAAAATCCTCAATAAAATACTGGCAAACCGGATTCAGCAGCACATCAGCAGCACATCAAAAAGCTTATCCACCATGATCAAGTGGGCTTCATCCCTGGGATGCAAGGCTGGTTCAACATTCGCAAATCAATCAACGTAATCCAGCATATCAACAGAACCAAAGACAAGAACCACATGATTATCTCAATAGATGCAGAAAAGGCTTTTGACAAAATTCAACAGCCCTTCATGCTAAAAACGCTCAACAAATTCGGTATTGATGGAACGTACCTCAAAATAATAAGAGCTATTTATGACAAACCCACAGCTAATATCATACTGAATGGGCAAAAACTGGAAAAATTCCCTTTGAAAACTGGCACAAGACAGGGACGCCCTCTCTCACCACTCCTATTCAACATAGTGTTGGAAGTTCTGGCTAGGGCAATCAGGCAAGAGAAAGAAATCAAGGGTATTCAGTTAGGAAAAGAAGAAGTCAAATTGTCCCTGTTTGCAGATGACATGATTGTGTATTTAGAAAACCCCATCGTCTCAGCCCAAAATCTTCTTAAGCTGATAAGCAACTTCAGCAAAGTCTCAGGATACAAAATTAATGTGCAAAAATCACAAGCATTCTTATACACCAGTAACAGACAAGCAGAGAGCCAAATCAGGAATGAACTTCCATTCACAATTGCTTCAAAGAGAATAAAATACCTAGGAATCCAACTTACAAGGGATGTAAAGGACCTCTTCAAGGAGAACTACAAACCACTGCTCAGTGAAATCAAAGAGGACACAAACAAATGGAAGAACATACCATGCTCATGGATAGGCAGAATCAATATTGTGAAAATGGCCATACTGCCCAAGGTAATTTATAGATTCAATGCCATCCCCATCAAGCTACCAATGAGTTTCTTCACCGAATTGGAAAAAACTGCTTTAAAGTTCATATGGAACCAAAAAAGAGCCCGTATTGCCAAGACAATCCTAAGTCAAAAGGACAAAGCCGGAGGCGTCACGCTACCTGACTTCAAACTATACTACAAGGCTACAGTAACCAAAACAGCATGGTACTGGTACCAAAACAGAGATATAGACCAATGGAACAGAACGGAGCCTTCAGAAATAATGCCACACATCTACAACCATCTGATCTTTGACAAACCTGACAAAAACAAGAAATGGGGAAAGGATTCCCTATTTAATAAATGGTGCTGGGAAAATTGGCTAGCCATAAGTAGAAAGCTGAAACTGGATCCTTTCCTTACTCCTTATACGAAGATTAATTCAAGATGGATTAGAGACTTAAATTTTAGACCTAATACCATAAAAACCCTAGAAGAAAATCTAGGTAGTACCATTCAGGACATAGGCATGGGCAAGGACTTCATGTCTAAAACACCAAAAGCAACAGCAGCAAAAGCCAAAATTGACAAATGGGATCTAATTAAACTAAAGAGCTTCTGCACAGCAAAAGAAACTACCATCAGAGTGAACAGGCAACCTACAGAATGGGAGAAAATTTTTGCAATCTCCTCATCTGACAAAGGGCTAATTTCCAGAGTCTACAAAGAACTCAAACAAATATACAAGAAAAAAACAAACAACCCCATCAAAAAGTGGGCAAAGGATTTGAACAGACATTTCTCAAAAGAAGACATTCATGCAGCCAACAGACACATGAAAAAATGCTCATCATCATTCAGCATCAGAGAAATGCAAATCAAAACCACAATGAGATACCATCTCACACCAGTTAGAATGGCAATCATTAAAAAATCAGGAAACAACAGGTGTTGGAGAGGATGTGGAGAAATAGGAACACTTTTACACTGTTGGTGGGATTGTAAACTAGTTCAACCATTATGGAAAACAGTATGGCAACTCCTCAAGGATCTAGAACTAGATGTACCATATGACCCAGCCATCCCACTACTGGGTATATACCCAAAGGATTATAAATTATTCTACTACAAAGACACATGCACACGTATGTTTATTGCGGCACTATTCACAATAGCAAAGACTTTGAATCAACCCAAATGTCCATCTGTGACAGACTGGATTAAGAAAATGTGGCACATATACACCATGGAATACTATGCAGCCATAAAAAAGGATGAGTTTGCGTCCTTTGTAGGGACATGGATGCAGCTGGAAACCATCATTCTTAGCAAACTATCACAAGAAGAGAAAACCAAACACCGCATGTTCTCACTCATAGGTGGGAACTGAACAATGAGTTCACTTGGACTCGGGAAGGGGAACATCACACACTGGGGCCTATCATGGGGAGGGGGGAGGGGGGAGGGATTGCATTGGGGAGTTATACCTGATATAAATGATGAATTGATGGGTGCTGATGAGTTGATGGGTGCAGCACACCAACATGGCACAGATATACATATGTAACAATCCTGCACGTTATGCATATGTACCTAGAAATTAAAGTATAATAAAAAAAATGTAAATTCTTTTAATCCATGAAGATGAGATGTCTATTTCTACTTATTTGTGTCTTCTTTAATTTCTTTCAACACTTTTTTGTAATTTTCCATGTACAAATCTTTCACCTCCTTGGTTATGGTTATTCTTAAATATTTTATTTGTTTTCATAATATGTAATATTATATAATATTACATAATATAATACACACACACACACCCCAAATCCTGGTCACCATAGCAGATATTTTGTAAATGTCAAGGGCTAGGGTAGAGGATGTGAGTTTATTGCTCTTACAGAGTAAGAGAATAAGTTTATTATATAATATATTATGTAATATTACATAATATTGTTAATAAGAGAACTACCAGATGATATTAGAACACCTTGCTATGCTTGAAGTAAGGAAACACTAGAAAAAAAAAAAAAAAAAACAGTAATAGGTGCATGTCACAAGGACAAAGGTACCACTTTAAATAAGTTTCTGGAGGCCAAATCCGAGATGATATAACCAATGAAAGTGATGCATTATAAACTTTGAAATAAGATGAAAATCTATTTCAATATATAGATTTCAACACTTATTTTAATATCTATAACAAATCATAGATAGATAAGTATATGGATAGATAAAAAGTGATTTAGTCCATTTTCTGCTGGTATAACAGAAAACACACTGAACAATTTATAAACAATAGAGGTTTATTCGGCTCATGGTTCTGGAGGCTGGCATCTGATGATGACCTTTGTGCTGCATCATGTTATGACAGAAGATGGAGGAGAAAGAAAGCACATACAATAATGGAGAGAATATGACATAAATGTATCCTCTTATCAGGAACTTTAATAACTAGTGCACTCCTGAGATAATGAGTAAAGGGCTAATGAATATTCTTTGTATTAGTCTTACAATTTTTATAAGTTTAAATTTATTGAAAAATAAAAGTAAAAACAGAAAAGTAAATTTGTTATAACTTTTCTATTCCACAAGTATTTCACAAGAGTTGATCTTTGATTTTGTTTTGCTTTGCTTTTTTTTTAGGATTTCTTTTAGAAGTAAAATACTTTTATGTTTCACTCTATATATTTTTTTTAATTTACAGTACATATTTTTTCTAAAATAGGGTATAGAAAAATTATTCTAAAGGTGTTTGAGAAAATTTCTCTTACTTTGGCCTTGATTATAAAGTTGTGTTTTTTTTTAATGATACTCTTTTCTGTTACTAATCCCATAATCTTCCTTTCTAGTTTGTCATAATCAAACCAGATTAATTATGCACTTGTATTACTCATCCAATTTTGAGCTAATTAGATTGTAAATAGCTTGATCTCTTTCATATTTTAATCTCTACTTTTAAAACTTATGCATAGTTAATTAATGTAGAAACACTGATAAATTAAAATTATGACATTGTACAGATTTTTCAGATGCGTAAGATACTGTTTCCTATCTTCTGAAATTATCACAAGTTGAAGGATGATAATGTTAAAACAGCTGCACTTATTACACTTATTTCACCTTCTAACACATTGTTAATGCTTTTATGATGAACACTATTTATGCAAATACCAAATGTTTCAAGCTGATATGTTTGAAAATATAGTCATGGGCAGCCTCCAGTAATGAAAAATGATCTGCATATGCACAAATTAATCCACCTGTGTTTCAATTGGCTCCACTTTTACATTACCCTAGCATAGGCTCTGCTATATTCAAATAATAATCAATTTTTGAATTAATGGAGGAGGAAGTATGTTTTAAGCAGCAGAAGGTAAAAATTTCTACCACGTTGATCAATTATCTTCACATCTTTTAGCTTAAGGAAAAAGGAAAGAGAAAAAGAAACACATACACAAACACACACACACACACACACACACACACACACACACACACACACACA
>NW_022317334.1:0-9011 GCF_002776525.5 Piliocolobus tephrosceles
CAAAGTGTAATTGCTAAGAGTAATATGGGGCTTGGCAGAGGGGATTTAAACTAGAACAGAGCTTAGAAATCAATCACATTATAATCCTAAAAGCCCTCAAATATTATTTCATGTGGCCCTTCCAGCTTTCCAGGCTAGTAAACAGAAAAGACATTATTTTACTAACTTGCACTTGGGAGTGTTCAGTGGCTTGTTCATGCTCATAAAATACTTGTAAAAGTCAGTCCAGATAAATGACACACATTTATAGACAACAGTGCCTACAAAATGATAGGATGAGGTGCTGTTTGGAAGGGGAATAGATGGGCATAAAATTTTGTTCTTGCATGTGCTTCTCACTCTTCTCCTTTTCCTTATTATTAGGACTCTTTATTTACTAGTGAAGGTTCTTCAAACGAAATCTAGAGGATACGTGTGTGTATGTACATATCTACACATACAGTTATGCACATATAATGGCTCTTTGGTCACCAATGAACTGCATATATGAGAGTGGTCTCATAAGATGATAATACTCTATTTTTGCTGTATCTTCATGTTTCAATATGTTTACTCATACAAATACTTATGATTGTGTTACAATTGCCTACCATACCCAGTAGAATAACTTGCTATGGGTTTATAGCCTAGGAGTAGTAGGCTATACCATATAGCATAACTGTGTCGTAGGCTATACGTTTTATGTTTGTGTAAGTAGGACACTATGAAGTTCACTCAATGACAAAGTCACCTAACAATAAATTTCTCAGACCACATACTCACTGATAGGTGATGCATGACTAAATATGTGCATGTGTGTAGGCAGACATACACATACATACATGTAAAAGGACATTTACCATGGTGAATTGGATTATGGAGTTGTGATGATTATGGAGGCTGAGAATTCCCACAATCTGCTATCGGCAAGCAGGAATCCTGGAAAGGCGGCGGTATTATTCAGTGAGTTCGAAGACCTGAGAACCAGGGGAGCAGATGTTCTAACAACCAGTCCAAGGGCAGGAGAAGATGAGGTGAGACATCCAGCTTAAGCTGTGAGGCATAAGAAAAGGGACAGATTTCTTCGCTCTCCATCTTATTTGCTTATTCATGTTCAATTAGATGATGCCCAACCATACTGGGAAAGGCAATCTGCTTTATTGAGTCACCCATTCAAATGCTAATGTCACCCAGAAACACCCTTATAGACACAGGCCAGAGGCTGTGATTAATATCAGCACCCTGTGGCCCACCCAAGTTGGCATATAAAATTAACCATCACAGGACTACACCTTGTTAACTTGGCACCAATAAGCACCCTCTTAAACCATATTTAAATTCTAATTAAAAGCAATAACAAGGTCATAATTCCACATAACATGATACAACTATCTTGCCTACAAATTAGAATGCACTAACTACTTCCCTGAATTGGAGATAAACTCCAAACTTTGGGTGGTGTAATTTTTTAGTAACTTACAGGTTATAATATGAGATTAATGATACTTAAGTGCTGTAATAAAAATTCAACACACTTTACATGATAAGGGAATATGAGAGGAAAGAAAATTATGATATTCCTACATATATATATATATATATATATAATTTATAAGTATATATACTATATATTATACTTTAAACATATAGGCTCGTAACAAAATAAGGAGGAATACCATGACACTTAAACAGTTCTTATTTCTGTAACTGGTTTTGTGGTTGCAGCTAGAGTTTATAGGGACCTTCTTCCACTACCCGTCCTGTATTCCTTTTACTTTCAGAAAGTACCTCATGTGGTTGTGGTTATTTAGCTGGTGGATTAACACAAATCTTTATAACTGAAGGCTGCAGGTCAGGAGTAATCCTTCCTGGATTTGGTTGTTGTAGTTTTCTATTGACTTTAATCACAGGGCATGAGAATACTATGAGACACTTTAAAGAATCTCCTATATTCTGGAAAAACTATTCTTACCTGTATTGTGGAGTAGCACTTCATTTCCTTAAGTTTCTTTGTCAATAATTTCCAATTATGTTTCTGTCTTGTCCCTAACCACCCAGCCAAACCACTGGCTACAGCCCATGAATTGGTACATAATCTCACATCTGGCCTTTTTTTCTTCCAAGTAAAGTGAAAAATCAGGTGCACTGCTCAAATTTCTATCCAATGGGAAGATTTGCCTTCTCTATTATCCTCTAGGGATGTACCAGAGAGGGGCTGTCACTGCAGCAGTTCACTTGGTGGTGACAGCATATAATGCACGACCATCTGTAATCCAGGTCCAAGTCTTCTCTTCTTCTGTCAACTCACCATAGAGACTGCCCCATGAGACCACAGGTGCAGGCTGAAAGAGAAAAGGCAGAGTAACGAAGTTGGGAGCACAGGCATTTGGACTACTTGCTTATGTAATTTATTTCTGCCTTCAGAGTCTGCTCCAGCCTGATCATGTATATACCATATCAATTTTATGATGGAGTATGCTACGCCTGTTCAACCTCATGGCTTAGTGAGTCAGATAACACCAAGTTCATAATGAGCAGCTAATACTACATGCTGACTTTGTGGCTCATGGTTTAGGGTTCAGTCTCTGCTAAGGCCTAGTAGTAGACCAAGATCTGTTTTCCAAAAGGAGAGTGATTACCTGTGGAGGATGATAGGGCCTTGCTCCAAAATTGTAAAGACCTGTGCTGTAATTCGCTTTTGGCGGTCTAAAAAACGCCATTTTAAACAGCATTTCTTTTTGTATTTATATTTATATATTTTTTGAGACAGGGTCTCAGTCTGTCACCTAGACTGGAGTATAGTGGCACAATTTTGGTTCACTGCAACCTCTGACTCCTAGTCTCAAGTGATCCTCCCACCTCAGCTTCCAGAGTAGCTGAGACTACAGGCACACACCACCATGCCTGGCTAACTTTTTGTATGTTACTGCAGAGACAGGCTTTCACAATGTTGCCCAGGATGGTCTTAAACTCCTAGTCTCAAACAATCCACCTGCCTCGGCCTCCCAAAGTGCTGGAATTAGAGGTGTGAGCCACCACGCCCAGCATAAACAGCATTTCTATTTGCCACTGACACCTTAACCATCATTGGATTTACTGGATCACATGAACCAGTGACAGAGCAGCTCACATAGCAGCTTGGACCTGTTGCATAGTCTTTCCTTGTTCGGGGCCCCATTCAAAACAAGTAGCTTCTCAAGTCACTCAGTAAATGAATTACACTAACACACTGAAATGCCTGCTGCCTCCAAAATCCAAAATGTTCAGTAGGCATTGCACCTCTCTTTTGGTTATAGGAAGGGCCAGATAACTTGCCCTTCACCTTAGAAGATATATTCAACATGCCTTACACTGCTAGACTCCTAAAAAATTCACTGAGACAGAAAGCAGCTGAAATTTCATTGAATTTATTATTCACTTTCTGATACTCAAATATGTTACCTGTCATTCTAAACTGGTGACTACTTCTTGCTCATTAGGTCGAATGAGCATAATTTCATCAATGTAATGGACTCGTGTGATATCTTGTGGAAGAGAAAGGTGTTTATGATGTCTGCAAACTAAATTACAGCACAGAGCTGGAGAGGTGATAGACCCTTGAGGTAGGAAGGTGAAAGTGTATTGCTGGCCTTGCCAGCTGAGGGCAAATTGCTTCTGGAAGTTTTTACTAACAGGTGTTGAGAGGAAAATAAAATGCCAGATCAAACGTTTATATCAGGTACCTGAGAATATATTAATTTGTTGAAGCAATGAAACCACATCTAGAGAGAGGTGCAGTTGGAGTCACAATCTTGTTAAGTTTACAATAATCCACTATGACGCTACAAAATTCTGTCTTGTACACAGGTTAAAGAGTAGAGTTAAATGGGAATGTGGTGAGAATCACCACTCCTGCATCTTTCGAGTCCTTAATGGTGGCACTAATCTCTGCAGTCCCTCCAGGAATATGACATTGTTTTGGGTTTACTATTTTTCTAGATAGAGGCAGGTTGAGGACCTTACACAAGGCCTTTCCAAACATAATAGCCCTCTTTCCATAGTCAAGAAACCAATATGGAGATTCTTCCATTTGCTTAATACACCTATTCATTTATGCTTTCAGGAGTTGGAGAACTAATCACAGGGTAGATTTGGGAACCTACTAGGTCCACTGTAAGTTAAACCTGAGCTAAAACTCCATGGAACACCTGACCTTCATGAGCCTCTACTCTGACTGGTAGGCCACAATGATGTACAGAGACTCTTAAAATTAGTATTAATTTAAGCCTGATTATTATATGTTTCCCCAGTGTACCATTATCCTGGCAAAGAATAACAGCATAAATTTATGGTAGCATACTTGGGTCTTTTCTTATAAGTATCTGGCCTCCTCTTTATTAAAGAGTTTCTTATTCTATAAAGTGGCTCAAACCTGGGAATTGACTGAGTGGCTGTGACTCTGTTTTTATAATTCAGGTTACATTTTAATTCACTAGACCTAAAACTTTCTGCTTATACAAATCAAGAAAAAATGTCAGTAGGCTTCTACTATGTTTGAAAATGTGTCTCTTCCAAAATTTATATTGAAACTTAATCCTCATGGTGGTGATATAATGAGGTGTGGCTTTGAGGGAAGTGATAAAATTATGAGGGTTTCATCCTCGTGAATGTATTAGTGCTCATAAAAGGGCTGGTGGGTACTAGCTTAGGCCATGTTTTGCACAGCTGCTCTTCTGTCATATGAGAATACAGCATTCATTCACTTCTACCCTTTCTATCTTTTCTGCCATGTGAGGGCACCTATATATTGCCCAATATGAGAAATGAGCCTTCACTACATACTGAAACTGACAGTGCCTTGAACTTGGACTTCCCAGCCTTCAGAACTGAGAGAGATAAATTTATGCTCTTTATACATTAGCCCGTCTATAGTATTTTTATAGGAGTAAAAACAGACTAAGACACCTTTCTGTGTATTTCACTTCTAAGAGCATCATGATTAATTGCCAGTTTCACAGGTTTACAGAAGCCTGACTGTTCTGATTGATGTTGAATTTTCTTGAGAATAAAGATACAATTTGATTAATTTTTCCACTCTTCAATTATTCTTACTACATATTGAATATAGTGAAAGTCTAAAATGTATTTTGGAATTAAATTCATGAATATAATCCAGACACCTTGAAGTAATAGACTTTTTTTCAGAAGCTTAGCTTTTTACATGTAAATAACTGTAAAACTTCTTGACCTACTCTATACTCTTGACTTATTTATGTCTTGAATAATCAGGGTTAACCTTTAATGACACATATAATCAGCAAAAGTAAGTTGTAGAATATTACATAATTACTCCATGAACTTTTTTCAATAAATTTTACAATAAACCTGTTCAAATTACATACAAACATGTTCAGATGCATACAATTAAAATTAAATCCAATATTTTTAATGAAGATGTAATACATAAATGAATGTACATTTTCTGCGTTGATTATTATTATTGGCTGAGAGTATATTAATAATTATCAGCATCATCAATTTACTATTATAAATCAGCTGCTTTATATCAGGCACAATTCTAAGGCTTTATAAACATTATAATTAATTTTAGGTCATAGGGACCTCTCTGGCCTAACATCTTGAGGCCATCATTCACACTGAGAAGAAATTGATGTGAGCTTCTAAATTTTAGAACAGAATTATCTACTCTGTCACCTGAACATCTGGTATGTAATCCATGTGGATCACTTTAAATAAACAGCCCAAACATTTACATTTCAGAAACGCATCAAAGGATTTAACTATGAATTATTTACAAATAAGACTTTTATAAACCTCACATAAGACATTGAAACAATCTGTAATTATTTACCTGGCTATTTATTCTTAGTATTTTTGAATACACATACATAAAATATTAACACTCCTTACAGACGCAGCTACATCCCAGATCCTGAAACAAATCCCTTTCCTAATCCTAGGAGATTTAATTTGTTCTACCTCAGGTTACTGATATTTTAGCATTCTGAACTTATGTTCTAATTTCAGTTACTGTATTAAGTTTTGTAAGAAACAACCAAAATAATCCTAATTCTCTGTAGAAATACCTCCAGTGAGTTGAATTAATGGTGTATTTTCAATATCTGCAAGCTTCCAATATAAAGAACGTATCTAACTGTTTTGCAAAACATAATAATAAATACATAAAAAAAAAAACACAAAAACTCTGCATCTTATGTCCCTTATACTCTTCATATAACTATGCCCTGTGTGTCTCTTATATAAGAATTACAAGGCCAGGTGTGGTGGCTCATGGCTGTAATCCCAAACCTTCGGGAGGCCGAGGAGGGTGGATCATTTGAGGTCAGGAGTCCACCCTGGCCATCATGGTGAAATCCTGTCTCTACTAAAAATACAAAAATTAGCCGGGCATGGTGGTAGGTGTCTGTAATCCCAGCTACTCTGGAGGCTGAAACAGGAGAATCGCTGGAACCTGGGAGGTGGAGGTTGCAGTGAGCCTAGATCGCACAACTGCATTCCAACCTGGGCAACAGAGTGAGACTCTGTCTCAAATAAACAAAAAACAATAATAAAATAAATAAGAACATTAAAAAATTACATAGTGGATTTTGCTAGTATTCAAAGCTAGAATTCTGTTAATGTTATATCTAGCTGAATCATGTGTTCCATTTTATTGGATAATATAAACTACATATAATATTTATATCCTCCCATAACAAAGCATTTATGGCTCCTCATTTATTCATTGATGCTATAAACAGTAGTTAATTTCCCATTATGTGCCAGGAACTGTGCTAGTCGCTGAGGATAAAATAGTCAGATAAGACACCATTCTTTTGTGAATACTATAGTATAATGAGTACATAAAAGTAAATGGTGCAAGTTAGATGAATGAAAGTTCACAAAACTGTGATCTTATGAATTCTAAGTATCCATTTTAGTCTTGCTAGGTAAGAAACAGCTCTTAAGTAAATAATATTGAGCAGGTATTTAAAGAATGAAGGGAACTTAAGTAGAAAAATAATTGAGAGTGTGAGAAAACAATAGAAAAGTCTCCTAGGCAAAATAATACAAATACGGAGGCTGGATGCGGTGGCTCATGCTTGTTATCCCAGCACTCTGGGAAACCGATGCAGGTGGATCACCTGAGATCCGGAGTTCGAGACAGGCCTGACGAACATGGAGAAACCCAGTCTCTACTAAAAATACTAAATTAGCCAGAAGTGGTGGTGCGTGCCTCTAAACCCAACCGAGATCACACCATTGCATTCCAGCCTGGACAACAAGAGCAAAACTCTATCTCAAAGAAGAAAAAAAAAAAAAAGAACATACAATTTTTGGGAAAAAAATATAAAATATTATTGTCTTTGTAGTGTACAGGAGTTGAAAGTGACAAAGTTATAACCTAGGACAATAGTAAAAGATGGCGGAGTGTGTGAGGAATGTTTGAACTCGTGCTGAGAGTTCAAAAAATATAAAGTATTTTTTAGTGGCATTTGGGAAATAAGACTCAGTGAAAAATAGCATACAATATGTGAGGATAAATGTTACTTCTCAGTATCTGTCATGCTTATAAAGATGGATAGTGGTGTCAGCCACTGAGATAGGAGACACCAGAGGATATATATTTAATTTTTTGTCGTGAAGATACGCAGATAATATCCCAAATTTGGAATGTGTTCAGTTTCAGGTAACTTTGGACTTTATTTAACATATATTTAAGTTTCCATCTTGTGTCAGAAAAACTTTTAGCTCCTCTAGGTATTAGTAAACAGTTGGGGATATGAGTCTGAAAGTCAATGAAGAAGTTTAAATACATATTTGAAAACCACTGGTATATAAATGATATATAGATGGTAATGAAAGCTGTTAACATGGAAGAGGTGAAATTGAAAAGGAAAAGCATAGAACTAAATCTTGAGAGGCAATGTTGAGAAACATAGAGGTGGTAATCAAGACAAGAGATCAAGAAGCTGGAGTCAGAAACAACAGAATAAAATAAATAGAGCTTAGGTGGCAAAATTCAAGAAACTGTTTCAAAAAGGGAGTAGATGGGTGGGGTGGCTCACACCTGTAATAGGGCTTTTGGAGACTGAGGCACGCAGATTGCTTGAGCCCAGGAATTTGACACCAGCCCTGGCAACGTAGCGAAACTCCATCTCTACAAAAAATAGAAAAATTATCCTGGTGTGGTAGTGTGTGCCTGTAGTCCCAGCTACTCGGGGGTTTGAGGTGAGGGGAGTATCACCTGAGGCCCGGAAGTCAAGGCTGCAGTGAGCTGTGATCGCATCACTGCACTCCAACCTAGATGACAGAGTAAAACCTTGTCTCAATAAAAAAAAAAAAAAAAAAAAAAAAAAAAAAAAAAAAAAAAAAAAAAAAGAAAGAATAAAGAAAA
The DNA here is from genome assembly GCF_002776525.5 of Piliocolobus tephrosceles. NCBI lineage: Eukaryota > Metazoa > Chordata > Mammalia > Primates > Cercopithecidae > Piliocolobus > Piliocolobus tephrosceles. The sequence goes on from NW_022317334.1 coordinate 8,378, forward strand.
AAGTAAAAAGAAATAGGGGAGCAATGTAGAGGATAATTGAGAAACCTAAAATTATGTTTCTGAATTAACCCCCCAGAAGGTTTGGAGTGTAAGAGTAAATGTTGTTTTGATGGAGAAAAAGACAGCTTAAATTTGGCGAGAATAATCATCAGTGGTACTGATAGTGACGATAGGACTAAAGGTAAAATAATGCTCAAGGAAAGGGGTGTGCTTCAGTTAAAGCATGAAACTCTAAGAGAAGGTCATACTGCTTAGGGAGTATAATCCCAGAGGGCAGAGTTGAAAGTATATTAAAGTTTAGGTGAGGGGCAATAAAGCTGCAGAATTGAGATTGAATTTGCAATAGATTGTAGATTGCAAGAATAAGATATGAGAAGGGTAAAGTATTTTGAAGTGGAAAAACAGTATACTAAATGATTTCACTATGTGCAGATATTTTTTATATTTTGCAGAATACATAAAATTTAAATAGAGATTGGCATTCCCTTACATTCCGTGACTCAACTCCTGGAATAGTAATAAACTAACATCCCCTACCCTAGCCCTTGACATTTACAGAATATCTGCTATGGTGACCAGGATTTGGGGTGTGTGTGTGTGTGTGTGTGTGTGTGTGTGTGTGTGTGTGTGTGTG
>NW_022317335.1:0-9011 GCF_002776525.5 Piliocolobus tephrosceles
CAAAGTGTAATTGCTAAGAGTAATATGGGGCTTGGCAGAGGGGATTTCAACTAGAACAGAGCTTAGAAATCAATCACATTATAATCCTAAAAGCCCTCAAATATTATTTCATGTGGCCCTTCCAGCTTTCCAGGCTAGTAAACAGAAAAGACATTATTTTACTAACTTGCACTTGGGAGTGTTCAGTGGCTTGTTCATGCTCATAAAATACTTGTAAAAGTCAGTCCAGATAAATGACACACATTTATAGACAACAGTGCCTACAAAATGATAGGATGAGGTGCTGTTTGGAAGGGGAATAGATGGGCATAAAATTTTGTTCTTGCATGTGCTTCTCACTCTTCTCCTTTTCCTTATTATTAGGACTCTTTATTTACTAGTGAAGGTTCTTCAAACGAAATCTAGAGGATACGTGTGTGTATGTACATATCTACACATACAGTTATGCACATATAATGGCTCTTTGGTCACCAATGAACTGCATATATGAGAGTGGTCTCATAAGATGATAATACTCTATTTTTGCTGTATCTTCATGTTTCAATATGTTTACTCATACAAATACTTATGATTGTGTTACAATTGCCTACCATACCCAGTAGAATAACTTGCTATGGGTTTATAGCCTAGGAGTAGTAGGCTATACCATATAGCATAACTGTGTCGTAGGCTATACGTTTTATGTTTGTGTAAGTAGGACACTATGAAGTTCACTCAATGACAAAGTCACCTAACAATAAATTTCTCAGACCACATACTCACTGATAGGTGATGCATGACTAAATATGTGCATGTGTGTAGGCAGACATACACATACATACATGTAAAAGGACATTTACCATGGTGAATTGGATTATGGAGTTGTGATGATTATGGAGGCTGAGAATTCCCACAATCTGCTATCGGCAAGCAGGAATCCTGGAAAGGCGGCGGTATTATTCAGTGAGTTCGAAGACCTGAGAACCAGGGGAGCAGATGTTCTAACAACCAGTCCAAGGGCAGGAGAAGATGAGGTGAGACATCCAGCTTAAGCTGTGAGGCATAAGAAAAGGGACAGATTTCTTCGCTCTCCATCTTATTTGCTTATTCATGTTCAATTAGATGATGCCCAACCATACTGGGAAAGGCAATCTGCTTTATTGAGTCACCCATTCAAATGCTAATGTCACCCAGAAACACCCTTATAGACACAGGCCAGAGGCTGTGATTAATATCAGCACCCTGTGGCCCACCCAAGTTGGCATATAAAATTAACCATCACAGGACTACACCTTGTTAACTTGGCACCAATAAGCACCCTCTTAAACCATATTTAAATTCTAATTAAAAGCAATAACAAGGTCATAATTCCACATAACATGATACAACTATCTTGCCTACAAATTAGAATGCACTAACTACTTCCCTGAATTGGAGATAAACTCCAAACTTTGGGTGGTGTAATTTTTTAGTAACTTACAGGTTATAATATGAGATTAATGATACTTAAGTGCTGTAATAAAAATTCAACACACTTTACATGATAAGGGAATATGAGAGGAAAGAAAATTATGATATTCCTACATATATATATATATATATATATAATTTATAAGTATATATACTATATATTATACTTTAAACATATAGGCTCGTAACAAAATAAGGAGGAATACCATGACACTTAAACAGTTCTTATTTCTGTAACTGGTTTTGTGGTTGCAGCTAGAGTTTATAGGGACCTTCTTCCACTACCCGTCCTGTATTCCTTTTACTTTCAGAAAGTACCTCATGTGGTTGTGGTTATTTAGCTGGTGGATTAACACAAATCTTTATAACTGAAGGCTGCAGGTCAGGAGTAATCCTTCCTGGATTTGGTTGTTGTAGTTTTCTATTGACTTTAATCACAGGGCATGAGAATACTATGAGACACTTTAAAGAATCTCCTATATTCTGGAAAAACTATTCTTACCTGTATTGTGGAGTAGCACTTCATTTCCTTAAGTTTCTTTGTCAATAATTTCCAATTATGTTTCTGTCTTGTCCCTAACCACCCAGCCAAACCACTGGCTACAGCCCATGAATTGGTACATAATCTCACATCTGGCCTTTTTTTCTTCCAAGTAAAGTGAAAAATCAGGTGCACTGCTCAAATTTCTATCCAATGGGAAGATTTGCCTTCTCTATTATCCTCTAGGGATGTACCAGAGAGGGGCTGTCACTGCAGCAGTTCACTTGGTGGTGACAGCATATAATGCACGACCATCTGTAATCCAGGTCCAAGTCTTCTCTTCTTCTGTCAACTCACCATAGAGACTGCCCCATGAGACCACAGGTGCAGGCTGAAAGAGAAAAGGCAGAGTAACGAAGTTGGGAGCACAGGCATTTGGACTACTTGCTTATGTAATTTATTTCTGCCTTCAGAGTCTGCTCCAGCCTGATCATGTATATACCATATCAATTTTATGATGGAGTATGCTACGCCTGTTCAACCTCATGGCTTAGTGAGTCAGATAACACCAAGTTCATAATGAGCAGCTAATACTACATGCTGACTTTGTGGCTCATGGTTTAGGGTTCAGTCTCTGCTAAGGCCTAGTAGTAGACCAAGATCTGTTTTCCAAAAGGAGAGTGATTACCTGTGGAGGATGATAGGGCCTTGCTCCAAAATTGTAAAGACCTGTGCTGTAATTCGCTTTTGGCGGTCTAAAAAACGCCATTTTAAACAGCATTTCTTTTTGTATTTATATTTATATATTTTTTGAGACAGGGTCTCAGTCTGTCACCTAGACTGGAGTATAGTGGCACAATTTTGGTTCACTGCAACCTCTGACTCCTAGTCTCAAGTGATCCTCCCACCTCAGCTTCCAGAGTAGCTGAGACTACAGGCACACACCACCATGCCTGGCTAACTTTTTGTATGTTACTGCAGAGACAGGCTTTCACAATGTTGCCCAGGATGGTCTTAAACTCCTAGTCTCAAACAATCCACCTGCCTCGGCCTCCCAAAGTGCTGGAATTAGAGGTGTGAGCCACCACGCCCAGCATAAACAGCATTTCTATTTGCCACTGACACCTTAACCATCATTGGATTTACTGGATCACATGAACCAGTGACAGAGCAGCTCACATAGCAGCTTGGACCTGTTGCATAGTCTTTCCTTGTTCGGGGCCCCATTCAAAACAAGTAGCTTCTCAAGTCACTCAGTAAATGAATTACACTAACACACTGAAATGCCTGCTGCCTCCAAAATCCAAAATGTTCAGTAGGCATTGCACCTCTCTTTTGGTTATAGGAAGGGCCAGATAACTTGCCCTTCACCTTAGAAGATATATTCAACATGCCTTACACTGCTAGACTCCTAAAAAATTCACTGAGACAGAAAGCAGCTGAAATTTCATTGAATTTATTATTCACTTTCTGATACTCAAATATGTTACCTGTCATTCTAAACTGGTGACTACTTCTTGCTCATTAGGTCGAATGAGCATAATTTCATCAATGTAATGGACTCGTGTGATATCTTGTGGAAGAGAAAGGTGTTTATGATGTCTGCAAACTAAATTACAGCACAGAGCTGGAGAGGTGATAGACCCTTGAGGTAGGAAGGTGAAAGTGTATTGCTGGCCTTGCCAGCTGAGGGCAAATTGCTTCTGGAAGTTTTTACTAACAGGTGTTGAGAGGAAAATAAAATGCCAGATCAAACGTTTATATCAGGTACCTGAGAATATATTAATTTGTTGAAGCAATGAAACCACATCTAGAGAGAGGTGCAGTTGGAGTCACAATCTTGTTAAGTTTACAATAATCCACTATGACGCTACAAAATTCTGTCTTGTACACAGGTTAAAGAGTAGAGTTAAATGGGAATGTGGTGAGAATCACCACTCCTGCATCTTTCGAGTCCTTAATGGTGGCACTAATCTCTGCAGTCCCTCCAGGAATATGACATTGTTTTGGGTTTACTATTTTTCTAGATAGAGGCAGGTTGAGGACCTTACACAAGGCCTTTCCAAACATAATAGCCCTCTTTCCATAGTCAAGAAACCAATATGGAGATTCTTCCATTTGCTTAATACACCTATTCATTTATGCTTTCAGGAGTTGGAGAACTAATCACAGGGTAGATTTGGGAACCTACTAGGTCCACTGTAAGTTAAACCTGAGCTAAAACTCCATGGAACACCTGACCTTCATGAGCCTCTACTCTGACTGGTAGGCCACAATGATGTACAGAGACTCTTAAAATTAGTATTAATTTAAGCCTGATTATTATATGTTTCCCCAGTGTACCATTATCCTGGCAAAGAATAACAGCATAAATTTATGGTAGCATACTTGGGTCTTTTCTTATAAGTATCTGGCCTCCTCTTTATTAAAGAGTTTCTTATTCTATAAAGTGGCTCAAACCTGGGAATTGACTGAGTGGCTGTGACTCTGTTTTTATAATTCAGGTTACATTTTAATTCACTAGACCTAAAACTTTCTGCTTATACAAATCAAGAAAAAATGTCAGTAGGCTTCTACTATGTTTGAAAATGTGTCTCTTCCAAAATTTATATTGAAACTTAATCCTCATGGTGGTGATATAATGAGGTGTGGCTTTGAGGGAAGTGATAAAATTATGAGGGTTTCATCCTCGTGAATGTATTAGTGCTCATAAAAGGGCTGGTGGGTACTAGCTTAGGCCATGTTTTGCACAGCTGCTCTTCTGTCATATGAGAATACAGCATTCATTCACTTCTACCCTTTCTATCTTTTCTGCCATGTGAGGGCACCTATATATTGCCCAATATGAGAAATGAGCCTTCACTACATACTGAAACTGACAGTGCCTTGAACTTGGACTTCCCAGCCTTCAGAACTGAGAGAGATAAATTTATGCTCTTTATACATTAGCCCGTCTATAGTATTTTTATAGGAGTAAAAACAGACTAAGACACCTTTCTGTGTATTTCACTTCTAAGAGCATCATGATTAATTGCCAGTTTCACAGGTTTACAGAAGCCTGACTGTTCTGATTGATGTTGAATTTTCTTGAGAATAAAGATACAATTTGATTAATTTTTCCACTCTTCAATTATTCTTACTACATATTGAATATAGTGAAAGTCTAAAATGTATTTTGGAATTAAATTCATGAATATAATCCAGACACCTTGAAGTAATAGACTTTTTTTCAGAAGCTTAGCTTTTTACATGTAAATAACTGTAAAACTTCTTGACCTACTCTATACTCTTGACTTATTTATGTCTTGAATAATCAGGGTTAACCTTTAATGACACATATAATCAGCAAAAGTAAGTTGTAGAATATTACATAATTACTCCATGAACTTTTTTCAATAAATTTTACAATAAACCTGTTCAAATTACATACAAACATGTTCAGATGCATACAATTAAAATTAAATCCAATATTTTTAATGAAGATGTAATACATAAATGAATGTACATTTTCTGCGTTGATTATTATTATTGGCTGAGAGTATATTAATAATTATCAGCATCATCAATTTACTATTATAAATCAGCTGCTTTATATCAGGCACAATTCTAAGGCTTTATAAACATTATAATTAATTTTAGGTCATAGGGACCTCTCTGGCCTAACATCTTGAGGCCATCATTCACACTGAGAAGAAATTGATGTGAGCTTCTAAATTTTAGAACAGAATTATCTACTCTGTCACCTGAACATCTGGTATGTAATCCATGTGGATCACTTTAAATAAACAGCCCAAACATTTACATTTCAGAAACGCATCAAAGGATTTAACTATGAATTATTTACAAATAAGACTTTTATAAACCTCACATAAGACATTGAAACAATCTGTAATTATTTACCTGGCTATTTATTCTTAGTATTTTTGAATACACATACATAAAATATTAACACTCCTTACAGACGCAGCTACATCCCAGATCCTGAAACAAATCCCTTTCCTAATCCTAGGAGATTTAATTTGTTCTACCTCAGGTTACTGATATTTTAGCATTCTGAACTTATGTTCTAATTTCAGTTACTGTATTAAGTTTTGTAAGAAACAACCAAAATAATCCTAATTCTCTGTAGAAATACCTCCAGTGAGTTGAATTAATGGTGTATTTTCAATATCTGCAAGCTTCCAATATAAAGAACGTATCTAACTGTTTTGCAAAACATAATAATAAATACATAAAAAAAAAAACACAAAAACTCTGCATCTTATGTCCCTTATACTCTTCATATAACTATGCCCTGTGTGTCTCTTATATAAGAATTACAAGGCCAGGTGTGGTGGCTCATGGCTGTAATCCCAAACCTTCGGGAGGCCGAGGAGGGTGGATCATTTGAGGTCAGGAGTCCACCCTGGCCATCATGGTGAAATCCTGTCTCTACTAAAAATACAAAAATTAGCCGGGCATGGTGGTAGGTGTCTGTAATCCCAGCTACTCTGGAGGCTGAAACAGGAGAATCGCTGGAACCTGGGAGGTGGAGGTTGCAGTGAGCCTAGATCGCACAACTGCATTCCAACCTGGGCAACAGAGTGAGACTCTGTCTCAAATAAACAAAAAACAATAATAAAATAAATAAGAACATTAAAAAATTACATAGTGGATTTTGCTAGTATTCAAAGCTAGAATTCTGTTAATGTTATATCTAGCTGAATCATGTGTTCCATTTTATTGGATAATATAAACTACATATAATATTTATATCCTCCCATAACAAAGCATTTATGGCTCCTCATTTATTCATTGATGCTATAAACAGTAGTTAATTTCCCATTATGTGCCAGGAACTGTGCTAGTCGCTGAGGATAAAATAGTCAGATAAGACACCATTCTTTTGTGAATACTATAGTATAATGAGTACATAAAAGTAAATGGTGCAAGTTAGATGAATGAAAGTTCACAAAACTGTGATCTTATGAATTCTAAGTATCCATTTTAGTCTTGCTAGGTAAGAAACAGCTCTTAAGTAAATAATATTGAGCAGGTATTTAAAGAATGAAGGGAACTTAAGTAGAAAAATAATTGAGAGTGTGAGAAAACAATAGAAAAGTCTCCTAGGCAAAATAATACAAATACGGAGGCTGGATGCGGTGGCTCATGCTTGTTATCCCAGCACTCTGGGAAACCGATGCAGGTGGATCACCTGAGATCCGGAGTTCGAGACAGGCCTGACGAACATGGAGAAACCCAGTCTCTACTAAAAATACTAAATTAGCCAGAAGTGGTGGTGCGTGCCTCTAAACCCAACCGAGATCACACCATTGCATTCCAGCCTGGACAACAAGAGCAAAACTCTATCTCAAAGAAGAAAAAAAAAAAAAAGAACATACAATTTTTGGGAAAAAAATATAAAATATTATTGTCTTTGTAGTGTACAGGAGTTGAAAGTGACAAAGTTATAACCTAGGACAATAGTAAAAGATGGCGGAGTGTGTGAGGAATGTTTGAACTCGTGCTGAGAGTTCAAAAAATATAAAGTATTTTTTAGTGGCATTTGGGAAATAAGACTCAGTGAAAAATAGCATACAATATGTGAGGATAAATGTTACTTCTCAGTATCTGTCATGCTTATAAAGATGGATAGTGGTGTCAGCCACTGAGATAGGAGACACCAGAGGATATATATTTAATTTTTTGTCGTGAAGATACGCAGATAATATCCCAAATTTGGAATGTGTTCAGTTTCAGGTAACTTTGGACTTTATTTAACATATATTTAAGTTTCCATCTTGTGTCAGAAAAACTTTTAGCTCCTCTAGGTATTAGTAAACAGTTGGGGATATGAGTCTGAAAGTCAATGAAGAAGTTTAAATACATATTTGAAAACCACTGGTATATAAATGATATATAGATGGTAATGAAAGCTGTTAACATGGAAGAGGTGAAATTGAAAAGGAAAAGCATAGAACTAAATCTTGAGAGGCAATGTTGAGAAACATAGAGGTGGTAATCAAGACAAGAGATCAAGAAGCTGGAGTCAGAAACAACAGAATAAAATAAATAGAGCTTAGGTGGCAAAATTCAAGAAACTGTTTCAAAAAGGGAGTAGATGGGTGGGGTGGCTCACACCTGTAATAGGGCTTTTGGAGACTGAGGCACGCAGATTGCTTGAGCCCAGGAATTTGACACCAGCCCTGGCAACGTAGCGAAACTCCATCTCTACAAAAAATAGAAAAATTATCCTGGTGTGGTAGTGTGTGCCTGTAGTCCCAGCTACTCGGGGGTTTGAGGTGAGGGGAGTATCACCTGAGGCCCGGAAGTCAAGGCTGCAGTGAGCTGTGATCGCATCACTGCACTCCAACCTAGATGACAGAGTAAAACCTTGTCTCAATAAAAAAAAAAAAAAAAAAAAAAAAAAAAAAAAAAAAAAAAAAAAAAAAGAAAGAATAAAGAAAAAAGTAAAAAGAAATAGGGGAGCAATGTAGAGGATAATTGAGAAACCTAAAATTATGTTTCTGAATTAACCCCCCAGAAGGTTTGGAGTGTAAGAGTAAATGTTGTTTTGATGGAGAAAAAGACAGCTTAAATTTGGCGAGAATAATCATCAGTGGTACTGATAGTGACGATAGGACTAAAGGTAAAATAATGCTCAAGGAAAGGGGTGTGCTTCAGTTAAAGCATGAAACTCTAAGAGAAGGTCATACTGCTTAGGGAGTATAATCCCAGAGGGCAGAGTTGAAAGTATATTAAAGTTTAGGTGAGGGGCAATAAAGCTGCAGAATTGAGATTGAATTTGCAATAGATTGTAGATTGCAAGAATAAGATATGAGAAGGGTAAAGTATTTTGAAGTGGAAAAACAGTATACTAAATGATTTCACTATGTGCAGATATTTTTTATATTTTGCAGAATACATAAAATTTAAATAGAGATTGGCATTCCCTTACATTCCGTGACTCAACTCCTGGAATAGTAATAAACTAACATCCCCTACCCTAGCCCTTGACATTTACAGAATATCTGCTATGGTGACCAGGATTTGGGGTGTGTGTGTGTGTGTGTGTGTGTGTGTGTGTGTGTGTGTGTGTGTG
>NW_022317336.1:0-9011 GCF_002776525.5 Piliocolobus tephrosceles
CACACACACACACACACACACACACACACACACACACACACACACACCCCAAATCCTGGTCACCATAGCAGATATTCTGTAAATGTCAAGGGCTAGGGTAGGGGATGTTAGTTTATTACTATTCCAGGAGTTGAGTCACGGAATGTAAGGGAATGCCAATCTCTATTTAAATTTTATGTATTCTGCAAAATATAAAAAATATCTGCACATAGTGAAATCATTTAGTATACTGTTTTTCCACTTCAAAATACTTTACCCTTCTCATATCTTATTCTTGCAATCTACAATCTATTGCAAATTCAATCTCAATTCTGCAGCTTTATTGCCCCTCACCTAAACTTTAATATACTTTCAACTCTGCCCTCTGGGATTATACTCCCTAAGCAGTATGACCTTCTCTTAGAGTTTCATGCTTTAACTGAAGCACACCCCTTTCCTTGAGCATTATTTTACCTTTAGTCCTATCGTCACTATCAGTACCACTGATGATTATTCTCGCCAAATTTAAGCTGTCTTTTTCTCCATCAAAACAACATTTACTCTTACACTCCAAACCTTCTGGGGGGTTAATTCAGAAACATAATTTTAGGTTTCTCAATTATCCTCTACATTGCTCCCCTATTTCTTTTTACTTTTTTCTTTATTCTTTCTTTTTTTTTTTTTTTTTTTTTTTTTTTTTTTTTTTTTTTTTTTTTTTTATTGAGACAAGGTTTTACTCTGTCATCTAGGTTGGAGTGCAGTGATGCGATCACAGCTCACTGCAGCCTTGACTTCCGGGCCTCAGGTGATACTCCCCTCACCTCAAACCCCCGAGTAGCTGGGACTACAGGCACACACTACCACACCAGGATAATTTTTCTATTTTTTGTAGAGATGGAGTTTCGCTACGTTGCCAGGGCTGGTGTCAAATTCCTGGGCTCAAGCAATCTGCGTGCCTCAGTCTCCAAAAGCCCTATTACAGGTGTGAGCCACCCCACCCATCTACTCCCTTTTTGAAACAGTTTCTTGAATTTTGCCACCTAAGCTCTATTTATTTTATTCTGTTGTTTCTGACTCCAGCTTCTTGATCTCTTGTCTTGATTACCACCTCTATGTTTCTCAACATTGCCTCTCAAGATTTAGTTCTATGCTTTTCCTTTTCAATTTCACCTCTTCCATGTTAACAGCTTTCATTACCATCTATATATCATTTATATACCAGTGGTTTTCAAATATGTATTTAAACTTCTTCATTGACTTTCAGACTCATATCCCCAACTGTTTACTAATACCTAGAGGAGCTAAAAGTTTTTCTGACACAAGATGGAAACTTAAATATATGTTAAATAAAGTCCAAAGTTACCTGAAACTGAACACATTCCAAATTTGGGATATTATCTGCGTATCTTCACGACAAAAAATTAAATATATATCCTCTGGTGTCTCCTATCTCAGTGGCTGACACCACTATCCATCTTTATAAGCATGACAGATACTGAGAAGTAACATTTATCCTCACATATTGTATGCTATTTTTCACTGAGTCTTATTTCCCAAATGCCACTAAAAAATACTTTATATTTTTTGAACTCTCAGCACGAGTTCAAACATTCCTCACACACTCCGCCATCTTTTACTATTGTCCTAGGTTATAACTTTGTCACTTTCAACTCCTGTACACTACAAAGACAATAATATTTTATATTTTTTTCCCAAAAATTGTATGTTCTTTTTTTTTTTTTTCTTCTTTGAGATAGAGTTTTGCTCTTGTTGTCCAGGCTGGAATGCAATGGTGTGATCTCGGTTGGGTTTAGAGGCACGCACCACCACTTCTGGCTAATTTAGTATTTTTAGTAGAGACTGGGTTTCTCCATGTTCGTCAGGCCTGTCTCGAACTCCGGATCTCAGGTGATCCACCTGCATCGGTTTCCCAGAGTGCTGGGATAACAAGCATGAGCCACCGCATCCAGCCTCCGTATTTGTATTATTTTGCCTAGGAGACTTTTCTATTGTTTTCTCACACTCTCAATTATTTTTCTACTTAAGTTCCCTTCATTCTTTAAATACCTGCTCAATATTATTTACTTAAGAGCTGTTTCTTACCTAGCAAGACTAAAATGGATACTTAGAATTCATAAGATCACAGTTTTGTGAACTTTCATTCATCTAACTTGCACCATTTACTTTTATGTACTCATTATACTATAGTATTCACAAAAGAATGGTGTCTTATCTGACTATTTTATCCTCAGCGACTAGCACAGTTCCTGGCACATAATGGGAAATTAACTACTGTTTATAGCATCAATGAATAAATGAGGAGCCATAAATGCTTTGTTATGGGAGGATATAAATATTATATGTAGTTTATATTATCCAATAAAATGGAACACATGATTCAGCTAGATATAACATTAACAGAATTCTAGCTTTGAATACTAGCAAAATCCACTATGTAATTTTTTAATGTTCTTATTTATTTTATTATTGTTTTTTGTTTATTTGAGACAGAGTCTCACTCTGTTGCCCAGGTTGGAATGCAGTTGTGCGATCTAGGCTCACTGCAACCTCCACCTCCCAGGTTCCAGCGATTCTCCTGTTTCAGCCTCCAGAGTAGCTGGGATTACAGACACCTACCACCATGCCCGGCTAATTTTTGTATTTTTAGTAGAGACAGGATTTCACCATGATGGCCAGGGTGGACTCCTGACCTCAAATGATCCACCCTCCTCGGCCTCCCGAAGGTTTGGGATTACAGCCATGAGCCACCACACCTGGCCTTGTAATTCTTATATAAGAGACACACAGGGCATAGTTATATGAAGAGTATAAGGGACATAAGATGCAGAGTTTTTGTGTTTTTTTTTTTATGTATTTATTATTATGTTTTGCAAAACAGTTAGATACGTTCTTTATATTGGAAGCTTGCAGATATTGAAAATACACCATTAATTCAACTCACTGGAGGTATTTCTACAGAGAATTAGGATTATTTTGGTTGTTTCTTACAAAACTTAATACAGTAACTGAAATTAGAACATAAGTTCAGAATGCTAAAATATCAGTAACCTGAGGTAGAACAAATTAAATCTCCTAGGATTAGGAAAGGGATTTGTTTCAGGATCTGGGATGTAGCTGCGTCTGTAAGGAGTGTTAATATTTTATGTATGTGTATTCAAAAATACTAAGAATAAATAGCCAGGTAAATAATTACAGATTGTTTCAATGTCTTATGTGAGGTTTATAAAAGTCTTATTTGTAAATAATTCATAGTTAAATCCTTTGATGCGTTTCTGAAATGTAAATGTTTGGGCTGTTTATTTAAAGTGATCCACATGGATTACATACCAGATGTTCAGGTGACAGAGTAGATAATTCTGTTCTAAAATTTAGAAGCTCACATCAATTTCTTCTCAGTGTGAATGATGGCCTCAAGATGTTAGGCCAGAGAGGTCCCTATGACCTAAAATTAATTATAATGTTTATAAAGCCTTAGAATTGTGCCTGATATAAAGCAGCTGATTTATAATAGTAAATTGATGATGCTGATAATTATTAATATACTCTCAGCCAATAATAATAATCAACGCAGAAAATGTACATTCATTTATGTATTACATCTTCATTAAAAATATTGGATTTAATTTTAATTGTATGCATCTGAACATGTTTGTATGTAATTTGAACAGGTTTATTGTAAAATTTATTGAAAAAAGTTCATGGAGTAATTATGTAATATTCTACAACTTACTTTTGCTGATTATATGTGTCATTAAAGGTTAACCCTGATTATTCAAGACATAAATAAGTCAAGAGTATAGAGTAGGTCAAGAAGTTTTACAGTTATTTACATGTAAAAAGCTAAGCTTCTGAAAAAAAGTCTATTACTTCAAGGTGTCTGGATTATATTCATGAATTTAATTCCAAAATACATTTTAGACTTTCACTATATTCAATATGTAGTAAGAATAATTGAAGAGTGGAAAAATTAATCAAATTGTATCTTTATTCTCAAGAAAATTCAACATCAATCAGAACAGTCAGGCTTCTGTAAACCTGTGAAACTGGCAATTAATCATGATGCTCTTAGAAGTGAAATACACAGAAAGGTGTCTTAGTCTGTTTTTACTCCTATAAAAATACTATAGACGGGCTAATGTATAAAGAGCATAAATTTATCTCTCTCAGTTCTGAAGGCTGGGAAGTCCAAGTTCAAGGCACTGTCAGTTTCAGTATGTAGTGAAGGCTCATTTCTCATATTGGGCAATATATAGGTGCCCTCACATGGCAGAAAAGATAGAAAGGGTAGAAGTGAATGAATGCTGTATTCTCATATGACAGAAGAGCAGCTGTGCAAAACATGGCCTAAGCTAGTACCCACCAGCCCTTTTATGAGCACTAATACATTCACGAGGATGAAACCCTCATAATTTTATCACTTCCCTCAAAGCCACACCTCATTATATCACCACCATGAGGATTAAGTTTCAATATAAATTTTGGAAGAGACACATTTTCAAACATAGTAGAAGCCTACTGACATTTTTTCTTGATTTGTATAAGCAGAAAGTTTTAGGTCTAGTGAATTAAAATGTAACCTGAATTATAAAAACAGAGTCACAGCCACTCAGTCAATTCCCAGGTTTGAGCCACTTTATAGAATAAGAAACTCTTTAATAAAGAGGAGGCCAGATACTTATAAGAAAAGACCCAAGTATGCTACCATAAATTTATGCTGTTATTCTTTGCCAGGATAATGGTACACTGGGGAAACATATAATAATCAGGCTTAAATTAATACTAATTTTAAGAGTCTCTGTACATCATTGTGGCCTACCAGTCAGAGTAGAGGCTCATGAAGGTCAGGTGTTCCATGGAGTTTTAGCTCAGGTTTAACTTACAGTGGACCTAGTAGGTTCCCAAATCTACCCTGTGATTAGTTCTCCAACTCCTGAAAGCATAAATGAATAGGTGTATTAAGCAAATGGAAGAATCTCCATATTGGTTTCTTGACTATGGAAAGAGGGCTATTATGTTTGGAAAGGCCTTGTGTAAGGTCCTCAACCTGCCTCTATCTAGAAAAATAGTAAACCCAAAACAATGTCATATTCCTGGAGGGACTGCAGAGATTAGTGCCACCATTAAGGACTCGAAAGATGCAGGAGTGGTGATTCTCACCACATTCCCATTTAACTCTACTCTTTAACCTGTGTACAAGACAGAATTTTGTAGCGTCATAGTGGATTATTGTAAACTTAACAAGATTGTGACTCCAACTGCACCTCTCTCTAGATGTGGTTTCATTGCTTCAACAAATTAATATATTCTCAGGTACCTGATATAAACGTTTGATCTGGCATTTTATTTTCCTCTCAACACCTGTTAGTAAAAACTTCCAGAAGCAATTTGCCCTCAGCTGGCAAGGCCAGCAATACACTTTCACCTTCCTACCTCAAGGGTCTATCACCTCTCCAGCTCTGTGCTGTAATTTAGTTTGCAGACATCATAAACACCTTTCTCTTCCACAAGATATCACACGAGTCCATTACATTGATGAAATTATGCTCATTCGACCTAATGAGCAAGAAGTAGTCACCAGTTTAGAATGACAGGTAACATATTTGAGTATCAGAAAGTGAATAATAAATTCAATGAAATTTCAGCTGCTTTCTGTCTCAGTGAATTTTTTAGGAGTCTAGCAGTGTAAGGCATGTTGAATATATCTTCTAAGGTGAAGGGCAAGTTATCTGGCCCTTCCTATAACCAAAAGAGAGGTGCAATGCCTACTGAACATTTTGGATTTTGGAGGCAGCAGGCATTTCAGTGTGTTAGTGTAATTCATTTACTGAGTGACTTGAGAAGCTACTTGTTTTGAATGGGGCCCCGAACAAGGAAAGACTATGCAACAGGTCCAAGCTGCTATGTGAGCTGCTCTGTCACTGGTTCATGTGATCCAGTAAATCCAATGATGGTTAAGGTGTCAGTGGCAAATAGAAATGCTGTTTATGCTGGGCGTGGTGGCTCACACCTCTAATTCCAGCACTTTGGGAGGCCGAGGCAGGTGGATTGTTTGAGACTAGGAGTTTAAGACCATCCTGGGCAACATTGTGAAAGCCTGTCTCTGCAGTAACATACAAAAAGTTAGCCAGGCATGGTGGTGTGTGCCTGTAGTCTCAGCTACTCTGGAAGCTGAGGTGGGAGGATCACTTGAGACTAGGAGTCAGAGGTTGCAGTGAACCAAAATTGTGCCACTATACTCCAGTCTAGGTGACAGACTGAGACCCTGTCTCAAAAAATATATAAATATAAATACAAAAAGAAATGCTGTTTAAAATGGCGTTTTTTAGACCGCCAAAAGCGAATTACAGCACAGGTCTTTACAATTTTGGAGCAAGGCCCTATCATCCTCCACAGGTAATCACTCTCCTTTTGGAAAACAGATCTTGGTCTACTACTAGGCCTTAGCAGAGACTGAACCCTAAACCATGAGCCACAAAGTCAGCATGTAGTATTAGCTGCTCATTATGAACTTGGTGTTATCTGACTCACTAAGCCATGAGGTTGAACAGGCGTAGCATACTCCATCATAAAATTGATATGGTATATACATGATCAGGCTGGAGCAGACTCTGAAGGCAGAAATAAATTACATAAGCAAGTAGTCCAAATGCCTGTGCTCCCAACTTCGTTACTCTGCCTTTTCTCTTTCAGCCTGCACCTGTGGTCTCATGGGGCAGTCTCTATGGTGAGTTGACAGAAGAAGAGAAGACTTGGACCTGGATTACAGATGGTCGTGCATTATATGCTGTCACCACCAAGTGAACTGCTGCAGTGACAGCCCCTCTCTGGTACATCCCTAGAGGATAATAGAGAAGGCAAATCTTCCCATTGGATAGAAATTTGAGCAGTGCACCTGATTTTTCACTTTACTTGGAAGAAAAAAAGGCCAGATGTGAGATTATGTACCAATTCATGGGCTGTAGCCAGTGGTTTGGCTGGGTGGTTAGGGACAAGACAGAAACATAATTGGAAATTATTGACAAAGAAACTTAAGGAAATGAAGTGCTACTCCACAATACAGGTAAGAATAGTTTTTCCAGAATATAGGAGATTCTTTAAAGTGTCTCATAGTATTCTCATGCCCTGTGATTAAAGTCAATAGAAAACTACAACAACCAAATCCAGGAAGGATTACTCCTGACCTGCAGCCTTCAGTTATAAAGATTTGTGTTAATCCACCAGCTAAATAACCACAACCACATGAGGTACTTTCTGAAAGTAAAAGGAATACAGGACGGGTAGTGGAAGAAGGTCCCTATAAACTCTAGCTGCAACCACAAAACCAGTTACAGAAATAAGAACTGTTTAAGTGTCATGGTATTCCTCCTTATTTTGTTACGAGCCTATATGTTTAAAGTATAATATATAGTATATATACTTATAAATTATATATATATATATATATATATGTAGGAATATCATAATTTTCTTTCCTCTCATATTCCCTTATCATGTAAAGTGTGTTGAATTTTTATTACAGCACTTAAGTATCATTAATCTCATATTATAACCTGTAAGTTACTAAAAAATTACACCACCCAAAGTTTGGAGTTTATCTCCAATTCAGGGAAGTAGTTAGTGCATTCTAATTTGTAGGCAAGATAGTTGTATCATGTTATGTGGAATTATGACCTTGTTATTGCTTTTAATTAGAATTTAAATATGGTTTAAGAGGGTGCTTATTGGTGCCAAGTTAACAAGGTGTAGTCCTGTGATGGTTAATTTTATATGCCAACTTGGGTGGGCCACAGGGTGCTGATATTAATCACAGCCTCTGGCCTGTGTCTATAAGGGTGTTTCTGGGTGACATTAGCATTTGAATGGGTGACTCAATAAAGCAGATTGCCTTTCCCAGTATGGTTGGGCATCATCTAATTGAACATGAATAAGCAAATAAGATGGAGAGCGAAGAAATCTGTCCCTTTTCTTATGCCTCACAGCTTAAGCTGGATGTCTCACCTCATCTTCTCCTGCCCTTGGACTGGTTGTTAGAACATCTGCTCCCCTGGTTCTCAGGTCTTCGAACTCACTGAATAATACCGCCGCCTTTCCAGGATTCCTGCTTGCCGATAGCAGATTGTGGGAATTCTCAGCCTCCATAATCATCACAACTCCATAATCCAATTCACCATGGTAAATGTCCTTTTACATGTATGTATGTGTATGTCTGCCTACACACATGCACATATTTAGTCATGCATCACCTATCAGTGAGTATGTGGTCTGAGAAATTTATTGTTAGGTGACTTTGTCATTGAGTGAACTTCATAGTGTCCTACTTACACAAACATAAAACGTATAGCCTACGACACAGTTATGCTATATGGTATAGCCTACTACTCCTAGGCTATAAACCCATAGCAAGTTATTCTACTGGGTATGGTAGGCAATTGTAACACAATCATAAGTATTTGTATGAGTAAACATATTGAAACATGAAGATACAGCAAAAATAGAGTATTATCATCTTATGAGACCACTCTCATATATGCAGTTCATTGGTGACCAAAGAGCCATTATATGTGCATAACTGTATGTGTAGATATGTACATACACACACGTATCCTCTAGATTTCGTTTGAAGAACCTTCACTAGTAAATAAAGAGTCCTAATAATAAGGAAAAGGAGAAGAGTGAGAAGCACATGCAAGAACAAAATTTTATGCCCATCTATTCCCCTTCCAAACAGCACCTCATCCTATCATTTTGTAGGCACTGTTGTCTATAAATGTGTGTCATTTATCTGGACTGACTTTTACAAGTATTTTATGAGCATGAACAAGCCACTGAACACTCCCAAGTGCAAGTTAGTAAAATAATGTCTTTTCTGTTTACTAGCCTGGAAAGCTGGAAGGGCCACATGAAATAATATTTGAGGGCTTTTAGGATTATAATGTGATTGATTTCTAAGCTCTGTTCTAGTTTAAATCCCCTCTGCCAAGCCCCATATTACTCTTAGCAATTACACTTTG
>NW_022317337.1:0-9011 GCF_002776525.5 Piliocolobus tephrosceles
CACACACACACACACACACACACACACACACACACACACACACACACCCCAAATCCTGGTCACCATAGCAGATATTCTGTAAATGTCAAGGGCTAGGGTAGGGGATGTTAGTTTATTACTATTCCAGGAGTTGAGTCACGGAATGTAAGGGAATGCCAATCTCTATTTAAATTTTATGTATTCTGCAAAATATAAAAAATATCTGCACATAGTGAAATCATTTAGTATACTGTTTTTCCACTTCAAAATACTTTACCCTTCTCATATCTTATTCTTGCAATCTACAATCTATTGCAAATTCAATCTCAATTCTGCAGCTTTATTGCCCCTCACCTAAACTTTAATATACTTTCAACTCTGCCCTCTGGGATTATACTCCCTAAGCAGTATGACCTTCTCTTAGAGTTTCATGCTTTAACTGAAGCACACCCCTTTCCTTGAGCATTATTTTACCTTTAGTCCTATCGTCACTATCAGTACCACTGATGATTATTCTCGCCAAATTTAAGCTGTCTTTTTCTCCATCAAAACAACATTTACTCTTACACTCCAAACCTTCTGGGGGGTTAATTCAGAAACATAATTTTAGGTTTCTCAATTATCCTCTACATTGCTCCCCTATTTCTTTTTACTTTTTTCTTTATTCTTTCTTTTTTTTTTTTTTTTTTTTTTTTTTTTTTTTTTTTTTTTTTTTTTTTATTGAGACAAGGTTTTACTCTGTCATCTAGGTTGGAGTGCAGTGATGCGATCACAGCTCACTGCAGCCTTGACTTCCGGGCCTCAGGTGATACTCCCCTCACCTCAAACCCCCGAGTAGCTGGGACTACAGGCACACACTACCACACCAGGATAATTTTTCTATTTTTTGTAGAGATGGAGTTTCGCTACGTTGCCAGGGCTGGTGTCAAATTCCTGGGCTCAAGCAATCTGCGTGCCTCAGTCTCCAAAAGCCCTATTACAGGTGTGAGCCACCCCACCCATCTACTCCCTTTTTGAAACAGTTTCTTGAATTTTGCCACCTAAGCTCTATTTATTTTATTCTGTTGTTTCTGACTCCAGCTTCTTGATCTCTTGTCTTGATTACCACCTCTATGTTTCTCAACATTGCCTCTCAAGATTTAGTTCTATGCTTTTCCTTTTCAATTTCACCTCTTCCATGTTAACAGCTTTCATTACCATCTATATATCATTTATATACCAGTGGTTTTCAAATATGTATTTAAACTTCTTCATTGACTTTCAGACTCATATCCCCAACTGTTTACTAATACCTAGAGGAGCTAAAAGTTTTTCTGACACAAGATGGAAACTTAAATATATGTTAAATAAAGTCCAAAGTTACCTGAAACTGAACACATTCCAAATTTGGGATATTATCTGCGTATCTTCACGACAAAAAATTAAATATATATCCTCTGGTGTCTCCTATCTCAGTGGCTGACACCACTATCCATCTTTATAAGCATGACAGATACTGAGAAGTAACATTTATCCTCACATATTGTATGCTATTTTTCACTGAGTCTTATTTCCCAAATGCCACTAAAAAATACTTTATATTTTTTGAACTCTCAGCACGAGTTCAAACATTCCTCACACACTCCGCCATCTTTTACTATTGTCCTAGGTTATAACTTTGTCACTTTCAACTCCTGTACACTACAAAGACAATAATATTTTATATTTTTTTCCCAAAAATTGTATGTTCTTTTTTTTTTTTTTCTTCTTTGAGATAGAGTTTTGCTCTTGTTGTCCAGGCTGGAATGCAATGGTGTGATCTCGGTTGGGTTTAGAGGCACGCACCACCACTTCTGGCTAATTTAGTATTTTTAGTAGAGACTGGGTTTCTCCATGTTCGTCAGGCCTGTCTCGAACTCCGGATCTCAGGTGATCCACCTGCATCGGTTTCCCAGAGTGCTGGGATAACAAGCATGAGCCACCGCATCCAGCCTCCGTATTTGTATTATTTTGCCTAGGAGACTTTTCTATTGTTTTCTCACACTCTCAATTATTTTTCTACTTAAGTTCCCTTCATTCTTTAAATACCTGCTCAATATTATTTACTTAAGAGCTGTTTCTTACCTAGCAAGACTAAAATGGATACTTAGAATTCATAAGATCACAGTTTTGTGAACTTTCATTCATCTAACTTGCACCATTTACTTTTATGTACTCATTATACTATAGTATTCACAAAAGAATGGTGTCTTATCTGACTATTTTATCCTCAGCGACTAGCACAGTTCCTGGCACATAATGGGAAATTAACTACTGTTTATAGCATCAATGAATAAATGAGGAGCCATAAATGCTTTGTTATGGGAGGATATAAATATTATATGTAGTTTATATTATCCAATAAAATGGAACACATGATTCAGCTAGATATAACATTAACAGAATTCTAGCTTTGAATACTAGCAAAATCCACTATGTAATTTTTTAATGTTCTTATTTATTTTATTATTGTTTTTTGTTTATTTGAGACAGAGTCTCACTCTGTTGCCCAGGTTGGAATGCAGTTGTGCGATCTAGGCTCACTGCAACCTCCACCTCCCAGGTTCCAGCGATTCTCCTGTTTCAGCCTCCAGAGTAGCTGGGATTACAGACACCTACCACCATGCCCGGCTAATTTTTGTATTTTTAGTAGAGACAGGATTTCACCATGATGGCCAGGGTGGACTCCTGACCTCAAATGATCCACCCTCCTCGGCCTCCCGAAGGTTTGGGATTACAGCCATGAGCCACCACACCTGGCCTTGTAATTCTTATATAAGAGACACACAGGGCATAGTTATATGAAGAGTATAAGGGACATAAGATGCAGAGTTTTTGTGTTTTTTTTTTTATGTATTTATTATTATGTTTTGCAAAACAGTTAGATACGTTCTTTATATTGGAAGCTTGCAGATATTGAAAATACACCATTAATTCAACTCACTGGAGGTATTTCTACAGAGAATTAGGATTATTTTGGTTGTTTCTTACAAAACTTAATACAGTAACTGAAATTAGAACATAAGTTCAGAATGCTAAAATATCAGTAACCTGAGGTAGAACAAATTAAATCTCCTAGGATTAGGAAAGGGATTTGTTTCAGGATCTGGGATGTAGCTGCGTCTGTAAGGAGTGTTAATATTTTATGTATGTGTATTCAAAAATACTAAGAATAAATAGCCAGGTAAATAATTACAGATTGTTTCAATGTCTTATGTGAGGTTTATAAAAGTCTTATTTGTAAATAATTCATAGTTAAATCCTTTGATGCGTTTCTGAAATGTAAATGTTTGGGCTGTTTATTTAAAGTGATCCACATGGATTACATACCAGATGTTCAGGTGACAGAGTAGATAATTCTGTTCTAAAATTTAGAAGCTCACATCAATTTCTTCTCAGTGTGAATGATGGCCTCAAGATGTTAGGCCAGAGAGGTCCCTATGACCTAAAATTAATTATAATGTTTATAAAGCCTTAGAATTGTGCCTGATATAAAGCAGCTGATTTATAATAGTAAATTGATGATGCTGATAATTATTAATATACTCTCAGCCAATAATAATAATCAACGCAGAAAATGTACATTCATTTATGTATTACATCTTCATTAAAAATATTGGATTTAATTTTAATTGTATGCATCTGAACATGTTTGTATGTAATTTGAACAGGTTTATTGTAAAATTTATTGAAAAAAGTTCATGGAGTAATTATGTAATATTCTACAACTTACTTTTGCTGATTATATGTGTCATTAAAGGTTAACCCTGATTATTCAAGACATAAATAAGTCAAGAGTATAGAGTAGGTCAAGAAGTTTTACAGTTATTTACATGTAAAAAGCTAAGCTTCTGAAAAAAAGTCTATTACTTCAAGGTGTCTGGATTATATTCATGAATTTAATTCCAAAATACATTTTAGACTTTCACTATATTCAATATGTAGTAAGAATAATTGAAGAGTGGAAAAATTAATCAAATTGTATCTTTATTCTCAAGAAAATTCAACATCAATCAGAACAGTCAGGCTTCTGTAAACCTGTGAAACTGGCAATTAATCATGATGCTCTTAGAAGTGAAATACACAGAAAGGTGTCTTAGTCTGTTTTTACTCCTATAAAAATACTATAGACGGGCTAATGTATAAAGAGCATAAATTTATCTCTCTCAGTTCTGAAGGCTGGGAAGTCCAAGTTCAAGGCACTGTCAGTTTCAGTATGTAGTGAAGGCTCATTTCTCATATTGGGCAATATATAGGTGCCCTCACATGGCAGAAAAGATAGAAAGGGTAGAAGTGAATGAATGCTGTATTCTCATATGACAGAAGAGCAGCTGTGCAAAACATGGCCTAAGCTAGTACCCACCAGCCCTTTTATGAGCACTAATACATTCACGAGGATGAAACCCTCATAATTTTATCACTTCCCTCAAAGCCACACCTCATTATATCACCACCATGAGGATTAAGTTTCAATATAAATTTTGGAAGAGACACATTTTCAAACATAGTAGAAGCCTACTGACATTTTTTCTTGATTTGTATAAGCAGAAAGTTTTAGGTCTAGTGAATTAAAATGTAACCTGAATTATAAAAACAGAGTCACAGCCACTCAGTCAATTCCCAGGTTTGAGCCACTTTATAGAATAAGAAACTCTTTAATAAAGAGGAGGCCAGATACTTATAAGAAAAGACCCAAGTATGCTACCATAAATTTATGCTGTTATTCTTTGCCAGGATAATGGTACACTGGGGAAACATATAATAATCAGGCTTAAATTAATACTAATTTTAAGAGTCTCTGTACATCATTGTGGCCTACCAGTCAGAGTAGAGGCTCATGAAGGTCAGGTGTTCCATGGAGTTTTAGCTCAGGTTTAACTTACAGTGGACCTAGTAGGTTCCCAAATCTACCCTGTGATTAGTTCTCCAACTCCTGAAAGCATAAATGAATAGGTGTATTAAGCAAATGGAAGAATCTCCATATTGGTTTCTTGACTATGGAAAGAGGGCTATTATGTTTGGAAAGGCCTTGTGTAAGGTCCTCAACCTGCCTCTATCTAGAAAAATAGTAAACCCAAAACAATGTCATATTCCTGGAGGGACTGCAGAGATTAGTGCCACCATTAAGGACTCGAAAGATGCAGGAGTGGTGATTCTCACCACATTCCCATTTAACTCTACTCTTTAACCTGTGTACAAGACAGAATTTTGTAGCGTCATAGTGGATTATTGTAAACTTAACAAGATTGTGACTCCAACTGCACCTCTCTCTAGATGTGGTTTCATTGCTTCAACAAATTAATATATTCTCAGGTACCTGATATAAACGTTTGATCTGGCATTTTATTTTCCTCTCAACACCTGTTAGTAAAAACTTCCAGAAGCAATTTGCCCTCAGCTGGCAAGGCCAGCAATACACTTTCACCTTCCTACCTCAAGGGTCTATCACCTCTCCAGCTCTGTGCTGTAATTTAGTTTGCAGACATCATAAACACCTTTCTCTTCCACAAGATATCACACGAGTCCATTACATTGATGAAATTATGCTCATTCGACCTAATGAGCAAGAAGTAGTCACCAGTTTAGAATGACAGGTAACATATTTGAGTATCAGAAAGTGAATAATAAATTCAATGAAATTTCAGCTGCTTTCTGTCTCAGTGAATTTTTTAGGAGTCTAGCAGTGTAAGGCATGTTGAATATATCTTCTAAGGTGAAGGGCAAGTTATCTGGCCCTTCCTATAACCAAAAGAGAGGTGCAATGCCTACTGAACATTTTGGATTTTGGAGGCAGCAGGCATTTCAGTGTGTTAGTGTAATTCATTTACTGAGTGACTTGAGAAGCTACTTGTTTTGAATGGGGCCCCGAACAAGGAAAGACTATGCAACAGGTCCAAGCTGCTATGTGAGCTGCTCTGTCACTGGTTCATGTGATCCAGTAAATCCAATGATGGTTAAGGTGTCAGTGGCAAATAGAAATGCTGTTTATGCTGGGCGTGGTGGCTCACACCTCTAATTCCAGCACTTTGGGAGGCCGAGGCAGGTGGATTGTTTGAGACTAGGAGTTTAAGACCATCCTGGGCAACATTGTGAAAGCCTGTCTCTGCAGTAACATACAAAAAGTTAGCCAGGCATGGTGGTGTGTGCCTGTAGTCTCAGCTACTCTGGAAGCTGAGGTGGGAGGATCACTTGAGACTAGGAGTCAGAGGTTGCAGTGAACCAAAATTGTGCCACTATACTCCAGTCTAGGTGACAGACTGAGACCCTGTCTCAAAAAATATATAAATATAAATACAAAAAGAAATGCTGTTTAAAATGGCGTTTTTTAGACCGCCAAAAGCGAATTACAGCACAGGTCTTTACAATTTTGGAGCAAGGCCCTATCATCCTCCACAGGTAATCACTCTCCTTTTGGAAAACAGATCTTGGTCTACTACTAGGCCTTAGCAGAGACTGAACCCTAAACCATGAGCCACAAAGTCAGCATGTAGTATTAGCTGCTCATTATGAACTTGGTGTTATCTGACTCACTAAGCCATGAGGTTGAACAGGCGTAGCATACTCCATCATAAAATTGATATGGTATATACATGATCAGGCTGGAGCAGACTCTGAAGGCAGAAATAAATTACATAAGCAAGTAGTCCAAATGCCTGTGCTCCCAACTTCGTTACTCTGCCTTTTCTCTTTCAGCCTGCACCTGTGGTCTCATGGGGCAGTCTCTATGGTGAGTTGACAGAAGAAGAGAAGACTTGGACCTGGATTACAGATGGTCGTGCATTATATGCTGTCACCACCAAGTGAACTGCTGCAGTGACAGCCCCTCTCTGGTACATCCCTAGAGGATAATAGAGAAGGCAAATCTTCCCATTGGATAGAAATTTGAGCAGTGCACCTGATTTTTCACTTTACTTGGAAGAAAAAAAGGCCAGATGTGAGATTATGTACCAATTCATGGGCTGTAGCCAGTGGTTTGGCTGGGTGGTTAGGGACAAGACAGAAACATAATTGGAAATTATTGACAAAGAAACTTAAGGAAATGAAGTGCTACTCCACAATACAGGTAAGAATAGTTTTTCCAGAATATAGGAGATTCTTTAAAGTGTCTCATAGTATTCTCATGCCCTGTGATTAAAGTCAATAGAAAACTACAACAACCAAATCCAGGAAGGATTACTCCTGACCTGCAGCCTTCAGTTATAAAGATTTGTGTTAATCCACCAGCTAAATAACCACAACCACATGAGGTACTTTCTGAAAGTAAAAGGAATACAGGACGGGTAGTGGAAGAAGGTCCCTATAAACTCTAGCTGCAACCACAAAACCAGTTACAGAAATAAGAACTGTTTAAGTGTCATGGTATTCCTCCTTATTTTGTTACGAGCCTATATGTTTAAAGTATAATATATAGTATATATACTTATAAATTATATATATATATATATATATATGTAGGAATATCATAATTTTCTTTCCTCTCATATTCCCTTATCATGTAAAGTGTGTTGAATTTTTATTACAGCACTTAAGTATCATTAATCTCATATTATAACCTGTAAGTTACTAAAAAATTACACCACCCAAAGTTTGGAGTTTATCTCCAATTCAGGGAAGTAGTTAGTGCATTCTAATTTGTAGGCAAGATAGTTGTATCATGTTATGTGGAATTATGACCTTGTTATTGCTTTTAATTAGAATTTAAATATGGTTTAAGAGGGTGCTTATTGGTGCCAAGTTAACAAGGTGTAGTCCTGTGATGGTTAATTTTATATGCCAACTTGGGTGGGCCACAGGGTGCTGATATTAATCACAGCCTCTGGCCTGTGTCTATAAGGGTGTTTCTGGGTGACATTAGCATTTGAATGGGTGACTCAATAAAGCAGATTGCCTTTCCCAGTATGGTTGGGCATCATCTAATTGAACATGAATAAGCAAATAAGATGGAGAGCGAAGAAATCTGTCCCTTTTCTTATGCCTCACAGCTTAAGCTGGATGTCTCACCTCATCTTCTCCTGCCCTTGGACTGGTTGTTAGAACATCTGCTCCCCTGGTTCTCAGGTCTTCGAACTCACTGAATAATACCGCCGCCTTTCCAGGATTCCTGCTTGCCGATAGCAGATTGTGGGAATTCTCAGCCTCCATAATCATCACAACTCCATAATCCAATTCACCATGGTAAATGTCCTTTTACATGTATGTATGTGTATGTCTGCCTACACACATGCACATATTTAGTCATGCATCACCTATCAGTGAGTATGTGGTCTGAGAAATTTATTGTTAGGTGACTTTGTCATTGAGTGAACTTCATAGTGTCCTACTTACACAAACATAAAACGTATAGCCTACGACACAGTTATGCTATATGGTATAGCCTACTACTCCTAGGCTATAAACCCATAGCAAGTTATTCTACTGGGTATGGTAGGCAATTGTAACACAATCATAAGTATTTGTATGAGTAAACATATTGAAACATGAAGATACAGCAAAAATAGAGTATTATCATCTTATGAGACCACTCTCATATATGCAGTTCATTGGTGACCAAAGAGCCATTATATGTGCATAACTGTATGTGTAGATATGTACATACACACACGTATCCTCTAGATTTCGTTTGAAGAACCTTCACTAGTAAATAAAGAGTCCTAATAATAAGGAAAAGGAGAAGAGTGAGAAGCACATGCAAGAACAAAATTTTATGCCCATCTATTCCCCTTCCAAACAGCACCTCATCCTATCATTTTGTAGGCACTGTTGTCTATAAATGTGTGTCATTTATCTGGACTGACTTTTACAAGTATTTTATGAGCATGAACAAGCCACTGAACACTCCCAAGTGCAAGTTAGTAAAATAATGTCTTTTCTGTTTACTAGCCTGGAAAGCTGGAAGGGCCACATGAAATAATATTTGAGGGCTTTTAGGATTATAATGTGATTGATTTCTAAGCTCTGTTCTAGTTGAAATCCCCTCTGCCAAGCCCCATATTACTCTTAGCAATTACACTTTG
>NW_022317338.1:0-2498 GCF_002776525.5 Piliocolobus tephrosceles
GATAGATAGATAGATAGATAGATAGATAGATAGATAGATAGATAGATGGCTTTAGACTTTAACTTTTTTGTTGTACAGCTACTCTGTACCAGACTCTATTCTAGACACTGGAATTTCAACAATAAACAATATATACCTCTATTTAAAAGGATCTTGCATTGTAATGAAGCTGAAAGATATTTAAATAAGTAACCAGGGTTATTTCAGTGGTAAGTCCTGCAAATAAAATAAATAGTACTTGTTAGACAAAGGAGTAAGAATGACCTCAAGGGTGAGGATTATCAGATACGGTCTCCAGGAAAACGTTTTCTGTAGAAGTCATGGTTGAGTCATAGAGCAAAGAAGGAAGTGTAATGTTTCATTTGGAGTAAAACATCAAAAAATACACACAACAAGTGCAAATCGTTTAATATACAAAGGAGATTTTCAGGTTCAAGTGAAAGGAAGATTAGTGTGGCTAAAGCATAGTGACATAGAAAATAGTTTAAAAAATAAACTTAGAAGACGACAGGGTCAGATGCTACAGGCCTTGCACAGAGTGCACAGGAGTGCCATTTGGTGTGATGGGAACTATTAGGGTAGCTATGATGTTTTTAAAGGGGGTATTGGCAATAGTAACCAAATGTTGTTAGATAGTAATAAAATGAAACAAAAAATAGAGCAAATCTCCTAACAATCTACAATATAAATCCTACATTCCAGTACCTCAGGAAAAATAGTTCTTTAAAATACACAAAGTGAAGCCAGCAGAAACCTCATTTTATTTTCTAAGTAACAGTATATATACACACAAACACATTCCACATATATACATTTATAGTACTCTCACACACCTATATATACATATACACACACACACATATACATACACACATATACATATATAAAGTAGGTAAAACTGTTTTGCATTTAGAGGCAAGCTTTGAACCCATTTTCTGTCATAATGTACAAGATAACCTTTATTTTGCCTATATTAAACCTTTAGAATTCCTCAAAGCAGAGATTCAGTGAGCCGCTTGCATAGATTTATCACATTTATGGGATTAATAAGATAAAGGTAAAATTTTGTGTGAAGCATCTTTCAATCAGTGGTGATGGTATTGCTAACAAAAGATAATTTAATTTGATGTATATATACACATACACATATATATGAACAATACTAAAAAACTGTTGTTTCAATAAGCAAAATTTAAACTTTGCTTAGGTACAGCTTTGTGACAACTTAGACAGAAAATAGATGAATTTTGGGGCAATTCATTAAAATTCTAAATACAAATCAGATATATTTCAAGTAAAATAAAATTTTAAAGGCAGAAACATACAGTCCAAGGAAAAGAATATTAATATCCCTAGAATGAATATTGAAAAATCTTATTTATTTAGAGGCCAAGAAAAATAACAACTCATTCACCAGCCCCTGTAGAATAAGTTAGATGTTATTAAATGGATCAGATAAAGTATGATTGTGTATACTCAGAATTTGTTACAGTAAGGGTTTGATTGGGATAGAGATTGATCATGAATGGCTTTGTGAAATGGGTAGACATTGAGTTGCTCTTCAAGGTCAGGTAAGATTAACATATTCAAAAATTTGGGAAAGGATATTTCTACAAAGGGTACAACAAGAACAAAGTCATGAAAACAGAAAATGTGAGAGGAATTCAGTTAATTGGCTTATAGCATGTTTTATAAAAAAGTGTGGATATGGAATAAATTAGAAAAGGCATGGGAGAATCATATACTGAAGACTGAAAACTAAAATTAGTCATCCTTCCTTACCTCCCTCTTGGCCTGCTTTTTCCCTTCTTTCATTCTTCCTTTCCCCTTCCTTCTCCAGTGTTTTCCTGCACATCTAACTATTTAAAAGATTGTCATAATATTCCATTATAAGTATAATATTTCGTTATATTGCCTTCCTGTAGTTAGAATTATTTCTTAAATTATGTTTTAAGCATTCCCTTATAAGTGCATATGGATGCATTTGCCATGATAAACAAGTAAGTCTGTTGGTTTATTTTATTCTT
Organism: Piliocolobus tephrosceles; assembly: GCF_002776525.5. NCBI lineage: Eukaryota > Metazoa > Chordata > Mammalia > Primates > Cercopithecidae > Piliocolobus > Piliocolobus tephrosceles. The sequence goes on from NW_022317338.1 coordinate 2,028, forward strand.
TGGGGTATTGGGCAGAAGCTCAAGTCAAATTAAGGATGGTCTATATTGCTAGGCACCCATGCCCCAATCCGAAATTAATCAGGGGTTCTTAGTATCAGGAGAATCTAAGGCACAAGGGTTATATTTATGCTAATTTTGTTAATATGGCTAGAAGGCGATGGAGTATAGTGGAGTCCTAAGAATAGACTTTATTTCTCAGCTACACAAAAGGAATTATTCATGCTATCTAATATTTAAAATATTCCTTTTGTCACTTAACAATATATTGTGAACATCTCCACAGGTCAGCAATTGTATTTAACTCATTCATTTCAACTGCTGGGTCGTATTTTGTTGTGTATTCGTCCCGGAACATACAAAATTTATCATTTGTTATCTACCCATGTATACTTAAGTTGATTTTAATATTGTATACTATTAAAAATAATAATGTAATGGGTGTCGATGTGCGTCTTTGAGCACACTTAAAAA
>NW_022317339.1:0-2498 GCF_002776525.5 Piliocolobus tephrosceles
GATAGATAGATAGATAGATAGATAGATAGATAGATAGATAGATAGATGGCTTTAGACTTTAACTTTTTTGTTGTACAGCTACTCTGTACCAGACTCTATTCTAGACACTGGAATTTCAACAATAAACAATATATACCTCTATTTAAAAGGATCTTGCATTGTAATGAAGCTGAAAGATATTTAAATAAGTAACCAGGGTTATTTCAGTGGTAAGTCCTGCAAATAAAATAAATAGTACTTGTTAGACAAAGGAGTAAGAATGACCTCAAGGGTGAGGATTATCAGATACGGTCTCCAGGAAAACGTTTTCTGTAGAAGTCATGGTTGAGTCATAGAGCAAAGAAGGAAGTGTAATGTTTCATTTGGAGTAAAACATCAAAAAATACACACAACAAGTGCAAATCGTTTAATATACAAAGGAGATTTTCAGGTTCAAGTGAAAGGAAGATTAGTGTGGCTAAAGCATAGTGACATAGAAAATAGTTTAAAAAATAAACTTAGAAGACGACAGGGTCAGATGCTACAGGCCTTGCACAGAGTGCACAGGAGTGCCATTTGGTGTGATGGGAACTATTAGGGTAGCTATGATGTTTTTAAAGGGGGTATTGGCAATAGTAACCAAATGTTGTTAGATAGTAATAAAATGAAACAAAAAATAGAGCAAATCTCCTAACAATCTACAATATAAATCCTACATTCCAGTACCTCAGGAAAAATAGTTCTTTAAAATACACAAAGTGAAGCCAGCAGAAACCTCATTTTATTTTCTAAGTAACAGTATATATACACACAAACACATTCCACATATATACATTTATAGTACTCTCACACACCTATATATACATATACACACACACACATATACATACACACATATACATATATAAAGTAGGTAAAACTGTTTTGCATTTAGAGGCAAGCTTTGAACCCATTTTCTGTCATAATGTACAAGATAACCTTTATTTTGCCTATATTAAACCTTTAGAATTCCTCAAAGCAGAGATTCAGTGAGCCGCTTGCATAGATTTATCACATTTATGGGATTAATAAGATAAAGGTAAAATTTTGTGTGAAGCATCTTTCAATCAGTGGTGATGGTATTGCTAACAAAAGATAATTTAATTTGATGTATATATACACATACACATATATATGAACAATACTAAAAAACTGTTGTTTCAATAAGCAAAATTTAAACTTTGCTTAGGTACAGCTTTGTGACAACTTAGACAGAAAATAGATGAATTTTGGGGCAATTCATTAAAATTCTAAATACAAATCAGATATATTTCAAGTAAAATAAAATTTTAAAGGCAGAAACATACAGTCCAAGGAAAAGAATATTAATATCCCTAGAATGAATATTGAAAAATCTTATTTATTTAGAGGCCAAGAAAAATAACAACTCATTCACCAGCCCCTGTAGAATAAGTTAGATGTTATTAAATGGATCAGATAAAGTATGATTGTGTATACTCAGAATTTGTTACAGTAAGGGTTTGATTGGGATAGAGATTGATCATGAATGGCTTTGTGAAATGGGTAGACATTGAGTTGCTCTTCAAGGTCAGGTAAGATTAACATATTCAAAAATTTGGGAAAGGATATTTCTACAAAGGGTACAACAAGAACAAAGTCATGAAAACAGAAAATGTGAGAGGAATTCAGTTAATTGGCTTATAGCATGTTTTATAAAAAAGTGTGGATATGGAATAAATTAGAAAAGGCATGGGAGAATCATATACTGAAGACTGAAAACTAAAATTAGTCATCCTTCCTTACCTCCCTCTTGGCCTGCTTTTTCCCTTCTTTCATTCTTCCTTTCCCCTTCCTTCTCCAGTGTTTTCCTGCACATCTAACTATTTAAAAGATTGTCATAATATTCCATTATAAGTATAATATTTCGTTATATTGCCTTCCTGTAGTTAGAATTATTTCTTAAATTATGTTTTAAGCATTCCCTTATAAGTGCATATGGATGCATTTGCCATGATAAACAAGTAAGTCTGTTGGTTTATTTTATTCTTTGGGGTATTGGGCAGAAGCTCAAGTCAAATTAAGGATGGTCTATATTGCTAGGCACCCATGCCCCAATCCGAAATTAATCAGGGGTTCTTAGTATCAGGAGAATCTAAGGCACAAGGGTTATATTTATGCTAATTTTGTTAATATGGCTAGAAGGCGATGGAGTATAGTGGAGTCCTAAGAATAGACTTTATTTCTCAGCTACACAAAAGGAATTATTCATGCTATCTAATATTTAAAATATTCCTTTTGTCACTTAACAATATATTGTGAACATCTCCACAGGTCAGCAATTGTATTTAACTCATTCATTTCAACTGCTGGGTCGTATTTTGTTGTGTATTCGTCCCGGAACATACAAAATTTATCATTTGTTATCTACCCATGTATACTTAAGTTGATTTTAATATTGTATACTATTAAAATTAATAATGTAATGGGTGTCGATGTGCGTCTTTGAGCACACTTAAAAA
>NW_022317340.1:0-2498 GCF_002776525.5 Piliocolobus tephrosceles
TTTTTAAGTGTGCTCAAAGACGCACATCGACACCCATTACATTATTATTTTTAATAGTATACAATATTAAAATCAACTTAAGTATACATGGGTAGATAACAAATGATAAATTTTGTATGTTCCGGGACGAATACACAACAAAATACGACCCAGCAGTTGAAATGAATGAGTTAAATACAATTGCTGACCTGTGGAGATGTTCACAATATATTGTTAAGTGACAAAAGGAATATTTTAAATATTAGATAGCATGAATAATTCCTTTTGTGTAGCTGAGAAATAAAGTCTATTCTTAGGACTCCACTATACTCCATCGCCTTCTAGCCATATTAACAAAATTAGCATAAATATAACCCTTGTGCCTTAGATTCTCCTGATACTAAGAACCCCTGATTAATTTCGGATTGGGGCATGGGTGCCTAGCAATATAGACCATCCTTAATTTGACTTGAGCTTCTGCCCAATACCCCAAAGAATAAAATAAACCAACAGACTTACTTGTTTATCATGGCAAATGCATCCATATGCACTTATAAGGGAATGCTTAAAACATAATTTAAGAAATAATTCTAACTACAGGAAGGCAATATAACGAAATATTATACTTATAATGGAATATTATGACAATCTTTTAAATAGTTAGATGTGCAGGAAAACACTGGAGAAGGAAGGGGAAAGGAAGAATGAAAGAAGGGAAAAAGCAGGCCAAGAGGGAGGTAAGGAAGGATGACTAATTTTAGTTTTCAGTCTTCAGTATATGATTCTCCCATGCCTTTTCTAATTTATTCCATATCCACACTTTTTTATAAAACATGCTATAAGCCAATTAACTGAATTCCTCTCACATTTTCTGTTTTCATGACTTTGTTCTTGTTGTACCCTTTGTAGAAATATCCTTTCCCAAATTTTTGAATATGTTAATCTTACCTGACCTTGAAGAGCAACTCAATGTCTACCCATTTCACAAAGCCATTCATGATCAATCTCTATCCCAATCAAACCCTTACTGTAACAAATTCTGAGTATACACAATCATACTTTATCTGATCCATTTAATAACATCTAACTTATTCTACAGGGGCTGGTGAATGAGTTGTTATTTTTCTTGGCCTCTAAATAAATAAGATTTTTCAATATTCATTCTAGGGATATTAATATTCTTTTCCTTGGACTGTATGTTTCTGCCTTTAAAATTTTATTTTACTTGAAATATATCTGATTTGTATTTAGAATTTTAATGAATTGCCCCAAAATTCATCTATTTTCTGTCTAAGTTGTCACAAAGCTGTACCTAAGCAAAGTTTAAATTTTGCTTATTGAAACAACAGTTTTTTAGTATTGTTCATATATATGTGTATGTGTATATATACATCAAATTAAATTATCTTTTGTTAGCAATACCATCACCACTGATTGAAAGATGCTTCACACAAAATTTTACCTTTATCTTATTAATCCCATAAATGTGATAAATCTATGCAAGCGGCTCACTGAATCTCTGCTTTGAGGAATTCTAAAGGTTTAATATAGGCAAAATAAAGGTTATCTTGTACATTATGACAGAAAATGGGTTCAAAGCTTGCCTCTAAATGCAAAACAGTTTTACCTACTTTATATATGTATATGTGTGTATGTATATGTGTGTGTGTGTATATGTATATATAGGTGTGTGAGAGTACTATAAATGTATATATGTGGAATGTGTTTGTGTGTATATATACTGTTACTTAGAAAATAAAATGAGGTTTCTGCTGGCTTCACTTTGTGTATTTTAAAGAACTATTTTTCCTGAGGTACTGGAATGTAGGATTTATATTGTAGATTGTTAGGAGATTTGCTCTATTTTTTGTTTCATTTTATTACTATCTAACAACATTTGGTTACTATTGCCAATACCCCCTTTAAAAACATCATAGCTACCCTAATAGTTCCCATCACACCAAATGGCACTCCTGTGCACTCTGTGCAAGGCCTGTAGCATCTGACCCTGTCGTCTTCTAAGTTTATTTTTTAAACTATTTTCTATGTCACTATGCTTTAGCCACACTAATCTTCCTTTCACTTGAACCTGAAAATCTCCTTTGTATATTAAACGATTTGCACTTGTTGTGTGTATTTTTTGATGTTTTACTCCAAATGAAACATTACACTTCCTTCTTTGCTCTATGACTCAACCATGACTTCTACAGAAAACGTTTTCCTGGAGACCGTATCTGATAATCCTCACCCTTGAGGTCATTCTTACTCCTTTGTCTAACAAGTACTATTTATTTTATTTGCAGGACTTACCACTGAAATAACCCTGGTTACTTATTTAAATATCTTTCAGCTTCATTACAATGCAAGATCCTTTTAAATAGAGGTATATATTGTTTATTGTTGAAATTCCAGTGTCTAGAATAGAGTCTGGTACAGAGTAGCTGTACAACAAAAAAGTTAAAGTCTAAAGCCATCTATCTATCTATCTATCTATCTATCTATCTATCTATCTATCTATC
>NW_022317341.1:0-2498 GCF_002776525.5 Piliocolobus tephrosceles
TTTTTAAGTGTGCTCAAAGACGCACATCGACACCCATTACATTATTAATTTTAATAGTATACAATATTAAAATCAACTTAAGTATACATGGGTAGATAACAAATGATAAATTTTGTATGTTCCGGGACGAATACACAACAAAATACGACCCAGCAGTTGAAATGAATGAGTTAAATACAATTGCTGACCTGTGGAGATGTTCACAATATATTGTTAAGTGACAAAAGGAATATTTTAAATATTAGATAGCATGAATAATTCCTTTTGTGTAGCTGAGAAATAAAGTCTATTCTTAGGACTCCACTATACTCCATCGCCTTCTAGCCATATTAACAAAATTAGCATAAATATAACCCTTGTGCCTTAGATTCTCCTGATACTAAGAACCCCTGATTAATTTCGGATTGGGGCATGGGTGCCTAGCAATATAGACCATCCTTAATTTGACTTGAGCTTCTGCCCAATACCCCAAAGAATAAAATAAACCAACAGACTTACTTGTTTATCATGGCAAATGCATCCATATGCACTTATAAGGGAATGCTTAAAACATAATTTAAGAAATAATTCTAACTACAGGAAGGCAATATAACGAAATATTATACTTATAATGGAATATTATGACAATCTTTTAAATAGTTAGATGTGCAGGAAAACACTGGAGAAGGAAGGGGAAAGGAAGAATGAAAGAAGGGAAAAAGCAGGCCAAGAGGGAGGTAAGGAAGGATGACTAATTTTAGTTTTCAGTCTTCAGTATATGATTCTCCCATGCCTTTTCTAATTTATTCCATATCCACACTTTTTTATAAAACATGCTATAAGCCAATTAACTGAATTCCTCTCACATTTTCTGTTTTCATGACTTTGTTCTTGTTGTACCCTTTGTAGAAATATCCTTTCCCAAATTTTTGAATATGTTAATCTTACCTGACCTTGAAGAGCAACTCAATGTCTACCCATTTCACAAAGCCATTCATGATCAATCTCTATCCCAATCAAACCCTTACTGTAACAAATTCTGAGTATACACAATCATACTTTATCTGATCCATTTAATAACATCTAACTTATTCTACAGGGGCTGGTGAATGAGTTGTTATTTTTCTTGGCCTCTAAATAAATAAGATTTTTCAATATTCATTCTAGGGATATTAATATTCTTTTCCTTGGACTGTATGTTTCTGCCTTTAAAATTTTATTTTACTTGAAATATATCTGATTTGTATTTAGAATTTTAATGAATTGCCCCAAAATTCATCTATTTTCTGTCTAAGTTGTCACAAAGCTGTACCTAAGCAAAGTTTAAATTTTGCTTATTGAAACAACAGTTTTTTAGTATTGTTCATATATATGTGTATGTGTATATATACATCAAATTAAATTATCTTTTGTTAGCAATACCATCACCACTGATTGAAAGATGCTTCACACAAAATTTTACCTTTATCTTATTAATCCCATAAATGTGATAAATCTATGCAAGCGGCTCACTGAATCTCTGCTTTGAGGAATTCTAAAGGTTTAATATAGGCAAAATAAAGGTTATCTTGTACATTATGACAGAAAATGGGTTCAAAGCTTGCCTCTAAATGCAAAACAGTTTTACCTACTTTATATATGTATATGTGTGTATGTATATGTGTGTGTGTGTATATGTATATATAGGTGTGTGAGAGTACTATAAATGTATATATGTGGAATGTGTTTGTGTGTATATATACTGTTACTTAGAAAATAAAATGAGGTTTCTGCTGGCTTCACTTTGTGTATTTTAAAGAACTATTTTTCCTGAGGTACTGGAATGTAGGATTTATATTGTAGATTGTTAGGAGATTTGCTCTATTTTTTGTTTCATTTTATTACTATCTAACAACATTTGGTTACTATTGCCAATACCCCCTTTAAAAACATCATAGCTACCCTAATAGTTCCCATCACACCAAATGGCACTCCTGTGCACTCTGTGCAAGGCCTGTAGCATCTGACCCTGTCGTCTTCTAAGTTTATTTTTTAAACTATTTTCTATGTCACTATGCTTTAGCCACACTAATCTTCCTTTCACTTGAACCTGAAAATCTCCTTTGTATATTAAACGATTTGCACTTGTTGTGTGTATTTTTTGATGTTTTACTCCAAATGAAACATTACACTTCCTTCTTTGCTCTATGACTCAACCATGACTTCTACAGAAAACGTTTTCCTGGAGACCGTATCTGATAATCCTCACCCTTGAGGTCATTCTTACTCCTTTGTCTAACAAGTACTATTTATTTTATTTGCAGGACTTACCACTGAAATAACCCTGGTTACTTATTTAAATATCTTTCAGCTTCATTACAATGCAAGATCCTTTTAAATAGAGGTATATATTGTTTATTGTTGAAATTCCAGTGTCTAGAATAGAGTCTGGTACAGAGTAGCTGTACAACAAAAAAGTTAAAGTCTAAAGCCATCTATCTATCTATCTATCTATCTATCTATCTATCTATCTATCTATC
>NW_022317342.1:0-6581 GCF_002776525.5 Piliocolobus tephrosceles
AGATAAATTCACACATCACAAAGCAGGTTCTCAGAAAGCTTCTTTTGTTTTTTTTCTGAAGATACTCCCTTTGTCACCATATAATTCAATGAGCTCCCAAGTATCCTATTACAGATTCAATGAAACCAGTGTTATCACATTGCTCAAAGAAAAGAATGTTGTAACACTGTGACACGAATTCACATATCACAAAGCCCTTTCTCAGAAAGATTTTTTCTAGTTTTTATCTGAGGATATTTCATTTGGCAACAATGCGCTCCCAAATGTTGCTTGGCAGATTCCACGAAAAAATGTTAGCAAACTGCTCTGCGAAAAGAAAGATGTAACTGTGAGAAAAATTCACACATCACAAAGAAATTTCTCAGAATGCTACTTTCCAATCTTTATCTGAGGATATTTCCTTTGTTACCATAAGCTTTAATGCGATCCAAAATACCCCTTCTCAATTTCCCCCAAAACGGTGATACCAAACTGATCTGTGAAATGCATCATGTAACTCTGTGAGATGAATTAACCAATGACAAAGCAGTTTCTCAGAAAGGCTCATCCTAGTTTTTGTCTCAGAATATTTCCTTAATCACAGTAAGATTCAATGCGCAGGGAAATATCCCATTGCAGATTCCAAGAAAACAGTTTTAGCAAACTGCTCACTGAAATGAACAGTGTAACTCTGTAGCATGAATTCACAGATCACAAAGCAGTTTCTCAGAACTTTCTTTATGATTTTTATCTGAGGATATTTTATTTTATACCGTAGCACTCAATGCATGCCCAAATATCCCTTTATAGATTCCATGAAAAGAGTGTTACCAAATTGCTCCATGAAAGGAAAGGTGTAACACAGTGAGATGAATTCAAACATCACAAAGCAATTGCTCAGAAACTTCCTTCTAGTTTTTATCTGAGGATATTTTCTTTGCCACTGTAGGCTTCAATGTGATCCAAAATATCCCTTCTCATATTCCCCAAAAACAGTGCTACCAAACTTCTCCATGAAAACCATCGTGTAACTTTGTGAGATGAATTCAAAAATCACAAAGCAGTTTCTCAGAAAGCTTCTTTTAATTTTTTATCGGAGGATATTTCCTCTGTTACCCTAGGATTCAATGCGATCCAAAATATCCCTTCTCAGATTGCCCGAAAACAGTGTGAACAATCTCCTCTATGAAATGAATCATGTATCTATTTGATATAAATTACCACATCCCAAAGCGGTTTCTCAGAAAGCTTCTCTCTAGTTTTTAAATGAGGATATTTCCTTTGTCCCCATAAGCTTCAATATGATCCAAAATATCCCATTGCAGATTTAAAGAAAAAAGTGTCAGCAAACTGCTCAATGGAAAGAACATGTAACTCTGTGAGATGAATTCACACATCAGAAAGCAGATTCTCAGATATTTTTATTCTGATTTTTATCTGAGAGTATTTCCTTTTTTAAAATGGGCTCCAATGTGCTCCTAAATATCCTATTGTGTATTCCAAGAAAACAGTGTAAGCAAACTGTTCAATGAAAAGAACTTTGTAACTCTGTGAGATGAATTCACACATCCCATAGTAATTTATCAGAAAGATTTCTTCTCATTTTTATCAGAGGATATTTCCTTTTTCACTATAGGTCTCAATGTGATCCCAAATATCTCTTTACAGTTTCCACGAAAAGAGTGTTAGCAAACGCCTCCATGAAAAAAAGGTGTAACTCTGAGATGAAATCACATACCACAAAGAAATTTCTCAGAAAGCTTCTCTCTAGATTTTATCTGAGGACATATCCTTTGTGACTATAGGCTTCAATACGATCCAACATATCTCATCTCAGATTCACCAAAAACAGTGCTACTAAACTGATCCATGAAAAGAATCATGTAACTCTGTGAGATGAATTACGAAACCACAAAGTGGTTTCTCAGACAGCTTCTTTCATGTTTTTATACGAGGATATTTACTTTGTCACCAAAAGCTCCAATATACCCTGAAATGTCCAATTGCAGATTCCAAGAAAATACTGTTAAAAATCTGTTCAATGAAAATAACAGTGCAACACTGTGAGATTAATTCACACATCACACAAAGCTATTTCTCAGAAAGTTTCTTTCTAATTTTTATCTGGGGATATTTCCTTTGATACCATTGGCTTCAATGTGACCAAAAGTATCCCTCCTCAGATTTTCCAGAAACAGTGCCCAAGGTGCTTCTTGAAAAGAACAGTGTAACTCTGTGAGATGAACTAACACATCACAAAACATTTTCTCATAAACCTTTTTTTCTAGTTTTTATAGGATGATATTACCTTTGTCACCCTAAGCTTCAATGTGCTCTGATATATCCCATTGCAGATCCCAAGAAAACAAGGTTAGCAAACTGCTCAATGAGAAGAACAGTGTAACTCTGTGAGATGAATTCACACATCACAAAGCAGTTTCTCAGAAAAATTCTTTGTAGGTTTTATCTGAGGATATTTCCTTTTTCATAATATTGCTCATGTGCTCCTGAATATCCCATTACAGGTAAGCTAAATAAGTGTTAACAAAGTTCTCAATGAAAAGAGCGATATAACTACGTGATGAATTCATACATTTCAAAGCAGTTTATCAGAAAGCTTCTTTCTAGTTTTTATCTGAGGATATTTCCTTTTTCACTATAGGCCTCTTGCACGCACAGATATCCCTTTGCAGATTCCACAAAAAGAGTGTTAGCAAACTTCTCCAGGAAAAGAAAGGTGTAACTCTGTGACATGAAATCATACATGACTAATAACTTTCTAAGTAAGCTTCTTTCTAGTTTTTATCTGAGGATATTTCCTTTGCCACAATAGGTTCCAATGTGATCCAAAGTATCTTTTCTCAGATTCCCCAATGCAGTGGTACCAAACGCATCCATGAAAGGAATTGTGTAAGTCTGTGAGATGAATTATCACATCAGAAGGTGGTTTCTCAGAAACTTTCTTTCTTGTTTTTATATGAAAATATTTCCTTTGTCACCATAAGCTTATATGCACTCTGATATATCCCATTGCATATTCCAAGAAAACACTGTTAGCAAACTGCTCAGTGAAAAGAACAGTGAAAATCTATGAGATAAATTCAAACATCAGAAAGTCTTTTTTCAGAAACTTTCTTTCTACCTTTTACCTGAGGATACTTCCTTTGTCACCATAGGCTTCAATGCGATCCCAAATATGCCTTCTCAGTTCCCCCAAAATTAGTGCTATGAAACTGATTCCAGAAAATAATCTTGTAAATCTGTGTGGTGAATTAACACATGACAAATCTGTTTCTCAGAAAGATTCTTACTAGTTTTTATACGAGGATATTTCCTTTGTCACAATTAGCTTCAATGCACTCTGATATATCCCATTGTAGGTTCCAAGAAAACTGTGTTAGCAAACTGCTAAATGTAAAGAACAGTGTAATTCGATGAGATGAATTCACACATCACAAAGTAATTTATCAGAAAGCTTCTTTCTAATTTTCGTCTGAGGATATTTCCTTTTTCACCATAGGCATCAATGCGCTCCTAAATATCCCTTTACAGATTCCATGAATACAGTGTCAGCAAACTGCTCCATGAAAAAAAAAAAAAAAACAGTGTAACACGGTGATGTGAATTCATACATCACAACGTAGTTTCTCAGAAAGATTCTTTCCAGGTTTTTATGAGGATATTTCATTTTTTACCATAGGCTTCAAATATCCCTTCTCAGATTCAAATAAAACAGTGTTAGCAAACTGCCCAATGAAAAGAGCAGTGTAGCTCTGTGAGATGAATTCCCACATCGCAAAGCAGTGTTTCAGAAAGCTTCTTTTCCATTTTTATTTGAGGATATTTTCTATGTCACCATAGGTTCAATGCACACCCAAATATTCTACTGCAGATTCCACGAAAACAGTGTTGTCAAACTGATCAATGAAATGAATGCTGTAACTCTGCGGAATGAATTCAAATATCACAAGGCATTTTTTTCAGTAATCTTTTTTCTAGTTTTTGTATGAGGATATTTCTTTTTTCACTCTGGGACTGAATGTGCTACCAAATATCCTTTTGCAGTATCCACAATAACATTGTTAGCAAACTGCTCCATGGAAAGAAAGGTGTTACTCAATGAGACAAATTCCCACATCACAAAGAAGGTTCACAGAAAACTTCTTTCTAGTTTTTGTCTGAGGATATTTCCTTTCTCAGCATAAGCTTCAATGTGCTCCAGTGTATCCCATTGTAGATTCCAATGAAATACTGCTAGCAAACTGCTCAATGAAAGGAACATTGTAACACTGTGAGATGAAATCACACATCTCAAAGCAGTTTCTCAGTAACCTCCTTTCTATTTTTATCTGAGGATATATCCTTTTTCACCACTGGTCTCAATACACTCCCAAATATCCCTTTGCAGATTCCAAGAAAACAGTGTTAGCAAAGTGATCCATAAAAAGAAAGGTGAAGTTCCGTGAAATGATTTCACACATCACAAAGAAGTTTCTCAGAAAGCATCTTTCTAGTTTTTCTCTGAATATATTTCCTTTGTCACCACAGGCCTCAGGGTGATCTAAAATATCCCTTTTCAGATTCCCGAAAAACAGTGGTACCAAACTGCTCCAGGAAAAGAATTGTGTAACTCTGTGAGGTGAATTCACGAATCACAAAGCAGTATCTCAGGAAGTTTTTTCTAGTTTTTGTCTGAGGACATTTTCTTTGTCTCCCTAGGCTTCTACTCACTCCAAAATATCCCTTTCCAGAATCAAAGAAAACAGTGTTAGCAAACTGATCAATGAAAAGAACAGTGTAACTCTGTGAGGTGAATACACACATCACAAAGCCGTTTCTCAGAGACCTGCCTTTTGCTTTATCTATGAGGATATGTCCATTGTCACTATTGGCTTCAATGAGCTCCTAAATATCCTATTGCAGATTCTCTAAAAACAGTGCTAGAAAACTGTTCCATGAAAGGAGTGGTATAATTCTGTAAGATTAATTGAGACATCAAAAAGCAGTTTCTCAGAAAGCTTCTTTTTCGTTTTTATCTAAAGATAGTTCCTTTGTGACCATTGGCTTCAATGCACTAAAAAATATCCTATGGCAGAATCCACAAAACAGTGTTATCAAAATGTTCAATGAAAAGATCAATGTAACTCTGTGAGATGAATTCACACATCACAAAGCAGTTTCTCAGAAAGCTGCTTTCTAATATGTATCTGATGATATTTCTTTTTTCACTATAGGCCTCAATGTGTTCCCAATTATGACTTTGCAGGTTCCACGAAAACAGTGTTAGCAAACTTCTCCAAGAAAAATGAGGTTTAACTCAGTGAGATGAATTCACACATTGCAAAGAACTTTCTCAGAATGCTTCTTTCTGTTTTTTATCTGAGGATATTTCTGTTTTCACCGTGTTCTTCAATGCGGTCCACAGTATCTTTTCTCAGATTTTCCAAGGGCAGTGCTAACAGACTGATCAATGAAAAGAATCGTTTAATGCTGTGTGGTTAATTAGCACATCTCAAAGTAGTTTCTCAGATAGATTCTTTGTAATTTTTATATGAGGATATTTCCTTTGTCACCATAGGCTTCAAAGCGATCCAAAATATTCCTTCTAAGATTCCTCAGAAAGAGTGCAACAAAACTTCTCCATGAAAAGAATCGTGTAACTCTGTGAGATAAATTCACAAGTCACAAAGCCGTTTCTAAGATAGCGTTTTCTAGTTTTTGTCTCAGGATGTTTACTTTGTCACCCTAAACTTCAATGCACTCCAACTATCTCATTGCAGATTCTAAGAAAACAGAGCTAGCAAACTACTCTATAAAAAGAATAGTGTAACTTCGTGAGATGAAATCACACATCACAAAGCAGTTTTTCAGAAAGCTTCTTTCTGGTTTTTCTATGAGGATATTTAATTTGTTACCATTGGCTTCAATGTGTTCTCTAATATCTCTTTGCAGATTCCACAAAACCAGTGTTAGTAAACTGCTACATGAAAAGAAACGTGTATTTCTGAGATGAATTCACACATCACAAAGAAATTTCTCAGAAAGCTTCTTTCTAGTTTTTATCTGAGGTATTTCCTTTGTCACCTTAGGCTTCAATATGATCCAAAATATTCCGTCAGAGATTCCCCAAGAACATTGCTACCAAACTGATCCATGAAAAAATAATCGTGTAACTCTGTGAGGTGAATTAGCACATCACAATGCGATTTCTCAGAATGCTTCTTTGTAGTTTTTCTATGAGGAATTTCCTTCATCACCAAAAGCTTCATTGGGCTCTGAAATATCTCATTGCAGATTCCAAAAAAAAAAACAGTGTTAGCAGACTGCTCGGGGAAAAGAGCTTTGTAACTCTGTGAGATGAATTCTCACATCCAAAAGTGATTTCTCAGAAAGCTTCTTTCTAATTTTTATCCAATGATGTTTCCTTTTTTCCATAGGCCTCAATGGGCTCCCAAATATCCCTTTGCAGATTCCATGAAAACACTGTAAACAAACTGCTCAATGAAAATTACAGTGTAACACTGTGAATGAATTCACACGTCACTAAGAACTTTCTCAGAAAGTTCCTTTCTAGTTTTTATCTGAGGATACTTCCTTTGTCA
>NW_022317344.1:0-1693 GCF_002776525.5 Piliocolobus tephrosceles
ATGATATTTCTTTTTTCACTATAGGCCTCAATGTGTTCCCAATTATGACTTTGCAGGTTCCACGAAAACAGTGTTAGCAAACTTCTCCAAGAAAAATGAGGTTTAACTCAGTGAGATGAATTCACACATTGCAAAGAACTTTCTCAGAATGCTTCTTTCTGTTTTTTATCTGAGGATATTTCCGTTGTCACCGTGTTCTTCAATGTGATCCACAATATCTTTTCTCAGATTTTCCAAGAGCAGGGCTAACAGACTGATCAATGAAAAGAATTGTGTAATGCTGTGTGGTTAATTAGCACATCTCAAAGCAGTTTCTCAGATAGATTCTTTTTTTTTTTTTTGAGACAGAGTCTCGCTCTGTCACCCAGGCTGGAGTGTAGTGGCCGGATCTCAGCTCACTGCAAGCTCCGCCTCCCGGGTTTATGCTATTCTCCTGCCTCAGCCTCCCGAGTAGCTGGGACTACAGGCGCCCGCCACCTCGGCCAGCTAGTTTTTTGTATTTTTTAGTAGAGACGGGGTTTCCCCGTGTTAGCCAGGATGGTCTCGATCTCCTGACTTCGTGATCCACCCGTCTTGGCCTCCCAAAGTGCTGGGATTACAGGATTGAGCCACCGCACCCGGCAGATAGATTCTTTGTAGTTTTTATATGAGGATATTTTCCTTGTCACCATAGGCTTCAAAGTGATAAAAAATATCCCTTCTCAGATTCCTCAGAAAGAGTGCAACAAAACTTCTCCATGAAAAGAATCGTGTAACTCTGTGAGATGAATTCACAAGTCACAATGCCGTTTCTAAGATAGTGTTTTCTGGTTTTTGTCTCAGGATGTTTTCTTTGTCACCCTCAACTTTAATGCACTCCAAATTATCCCATTGCAGATTCTAAGAAAACAGAGGTAGCAAACTACTCTATGAAAAGAATAGTGTAACTTCGTGAGATGAAATCACACGTCACAAAGCAGTTTTTCAGAAAGCTTCTTTCTGGTTTTTCTATGAGGATATTTAATTTGTTACCATTGACTTCAATGTGCTCTCAAATATCTCTGCAGATTCCACAAAACCGGTGTTAGTAAACTGCTACATGAAAAGAAACGTGTATTTCTGAGATGAATTCACACATTACAAAGAAATTTCTCAGAAAGCTTCTTTCTAGTATTTATCTGAGGTTTTTCCTTTGTCACCTTAGGCTTCAATGTGATCCAAAATATTCCTTCAGAGATTCCCCAAGAACATTGCTACCAAACTGATCCATGAAAAATAATCGTGTAACTCTGTGAGGTGAATTAACACATCACAATGTGATTTCTCAGAATGCTTCGTTGTAGTTTTTCTATGAGGATATTTCCTTCATCACCAAAAGCTTCACTGGGCTCTGAAATATCCCATTGCAGATTCCAAAAAAAGCAGTGTTAGCAAACTGCTCGGGGAAAAGAGCTTTGTAACTCTGTGAGGTGAACTCTCACATCCAAAAGTGATTTCTCAGAAAGCTTCTTTCTAATTTTTATCTGATGATGTTTCCTTTTTTCCATAGGCCTCAACGGGCTCCCAAATATCCCTTTGCAGATTCCATGAAAACACTGTTAACAAACTGCTCAATGAAAAGTACAGTGTAACACTGTGAATGAATTCACACGTCACTGAGAACTTTTTCAGAAAGTTCCTTTCTAGTTTTTATCTGAGGATACTTCCTTTGTCA
>NW_022317345.1:0-5232 GCF_002776525.5 Piliocolobus tephrosceles
AGATAAATTCACACATCACAAAGCAGGTTCTCAGAAAGCTTCTTTTGGTTTTTTTCTGAAGATACTTCCTTTGTCACCATATACTTCAATGTGCTCCCAAGTATCCTATTACAGATTCGATGAAACCAGTGTTATCACATTGCTCAAGGAAAAGAATGTTGTAACACTGTGACATGAATTCACATATCACAAATCCATTTCTCAGAAAGCTTTTTTCTAGTTTTTATCTGAGGATATTTCATTTTACACTCTTGGCAACAATGTGCTCCCAAATGTTGCTTTGCAGATTCCATGAAAAAATGTTAGCAAACTGCTCTATGAAAAGAAAGATGTAACTCTGTGAGAAAAATTCACAGATCACAAAGGAATTTCTCAGAATGCTACTTTCCAATCTTTATCTGAGGATATTTCCCTTGTTACCATAGGCTTTAATGCGATCCAAAATATTCCTTCCCAATTTCCCCAAAAACGGTGATACCAAACTGATCTGTGAAATGCATCATGTAACTCTGTGAGATGAATTAACCAATGACAAAGCGGTTTCTTAGAAAGCTTCATCCTAGTTTTTTTCTCAGAATATTTCCTTAGTCACCATAAGATTCAATGCACTAGGAAATATCCCATTGCAGATTCCAAGAAAACAGTTTTAGCAAACTGCTCACTGAAACGAACAGTGTAACTCTGTAACATGAATTCACAAATTGCAAAGCAGTTTCTCAGAACTTTCTTTATGATTTTTATCTGAGGATATTTCCTTTTACACCATTGGACTCAATGCGTTCCCAAATATCCCTTTATAGATTCCATGAAAAGAGTGTTACTAAATAGCTCCATGAAAAGAAAGGTGTAACACAGTGAGATGAATTCAAACATCACAAAGCAATTGCTCGGAAACTTCCTTCTAGTTTTTATCTGAGGATATTTCCTTTGCCACTATAGGCTTCAATGTGATCCAAAATATCCCTTTTCATATTCCAAAAACAGTGCTACCAAACTGCTCCATGAAAACCATCGTGTAACTTTGTGAGATGAATTCAAAAATCACAAAGCAGTTTCTCAGAAAGCTTCTTTTTATTTTTTATCTGAGGATATTTCCTCTGTTACCCTAGGCTTCAATGCGATCCAAAATATCCCTTCTCAGATTCCCTGAAAACAGTGCGACCAATCTCCTCTATGAAATGAATCATGTATCTATTTGATATAAATTACCACATCCCAAAGAGGTTTCTCAGAAAGCTTTTCTCTAGTTTTTATATGAGGATACTTCCTTTCTCACCATAAGCTTCAATGTGATCCAAAATATCCCATTGCAGATTTCAAGAAAAAAGTGTCAGCAAACTGCTCAATGGAAAGAACAGTGTAACTCTGTGAGATGAATTCACACATCAGAAAGCAGATTTTCAGATATTTTCATTCTGATTTTTATCTGAGAATATTTCCTTTTTTAAAATGGGCTTCAATGTGCTCCCAAATATCCTATTGTGTATTCCAAGAAAACAGTGTAAGCAAACTGTTCAATGAAAAGAACTTTGTAACTGTGTGAGATGAATTCACACATCCCATAGTAGTTTCTCAGAAAGATTTCTTCTCTTTTTTATCAGAGGATATTTCCTTTTTCACTATAGGTCCCAATGTGATCCCACATATCTCTTTGCAGATTCCACTAAAAGAGTGTTAGCAAACGCCTCCATGAAAAGAAAGGTGTAACTCTGAGATGAAATCACATACGACAAAGAAATTTCTCAGAAAACTTCTTTCTAGATTTTATCTGAGGACATTTCCTTTGTGACTATAGGCTTCAATGTGATCCAACATATCTCATCTCAGATTCACCAAAAACAGTGCTACTAAACTGATCCATGAAAAGAATCATGTAATTCTGTGAGATGAATTACTAAACCATTGTGGTTTCTCAGACAGCTTCTTTCATGTTTTTATACGAGGATATTTACTTTGTCACCAAAAGCTCCAATATACTCTGAAATGTCCAATTGCAGATTCCGAGAAAATACTGTTAAAAATCTGTTCAATGAAAATAACAGTGCAACACTATGAGATTAAATCACACATCACAAAGCTATTTCTCAGAAAGTTTCTTTCTAATTTTTATCTGGGGATATTTCCTTTGATACCATTGGCTTCAGTGTGACCGAAATATCCCTCCTCAGATTTTCCAGAAACAGTGCCCATGGTGCTTCATGAAAAGAACAGTGCTACTCTGTGAGATGAACTAACACATCACAAAACATTTTCTCAGAAAGCTTTTTTCTAGTTTTTATAGGATGATATTACCTTTGTCACCCTAAGCTACAATGCGCTCCAATATATCCCATTGCAGATCACAAGAAAACAGGGTTAGCAAACTGCTCAATGAAAAGAACAGTGTAACTCTGTGAGATGAATTCGCACATCACAAAGCAGTTTCTCAGAAAAAATCTTGGTAGATTTTATCTGAGGATATTTCCATTTTCACAATATTGCTCATGTGCTCCTGAATATCCCATTACAGATAAGCTAAACAAGTGTTAGCAAAGTTCTCAATGAAAAGAACGATGTAACTGTGTGATGAATTCATACATCTCAAAGCAGTTTCTCAGAAAGCTTCTTTCTAGTTTTTATCTGAGGATATTTCCTTTTTCACTATAGGCCTCTTGCACGCCCAAATATCCCTTTGCAGATTCCACAAAAACAGTGTTAGCAAACTTCTCCAGGAAAAGAAAGGTGTAACTCTGTGACATGAAATCATACATGACTAATAACTTTCTAAGTAAGCTTCTTTCTAGTTTTTATCTGAGGATATTTTCTTTGCCACAATAGGTTCCAATGTGATCCAAAGTATCTCTTCTCAGATTCCCCAATGCAGTGGTACCAAACTCATCCATGAAAGGAATTGTGTAAGTCTGTGAGATGAATTATCACATCAGAAGGTGGTTTCTCAGAAAGCTTCTTTCTTGTCTTAATATGAGAATATTTCCTTTGTCACCATAAGCTTCAATGCGCTCTGATATATCCCATTGCATATTCCAAGAAAACACTGTTAGCAAACTGCTCAGTGAAAAGAACAGTGAAAATCTATGAGATGAATTCAAACATCTGAAAGCCTTTTTTCAGAAACTTTCTTTCTACTTTTTATCTGAGGATACTTCCTTTGTCACAATAGGCTTCAAAGCGATCCCAAATATGCCTTCTCAGTTTCCCCAAAATTAGTGCAATGAAACTGATCCCAGAAAATAATCTTGTAACTCTATGTGGTGAATTAACACATGACAAATCAGTTTCTCAGAAAGATTCTTGCTAGTTTTTATATGAGGATATTTCCTTTGTCACAATTAGCTTCAATGCACTCTGATATATCCCATTGTAGATTCCAAGAAAACTGTGTTAGCAAACTGCTAAATGTAAAGAACAGTGTAACTCGATGAGATGAATTCACATATCACAAAGTAATTTATCAGAAAGCTTCTTTCTAATTTTCATCTGAGGACATTTCCTTTTTCACCATAGGCGTCAATGCGTTCCTAAATATCCCTTTACAGATTCCATGAATACAGTGTCAGCAAACTGCTCCGTGAAAAAAAAAAAACAGTGTAACACAGTTATGTGAATTCATACATCACAAAGCGGTTTCTCAGAAAGATTATTTCCAGGTTTTTATGAGTTTATTTTTTACCATAGGCTTCAAATATCCCTTCTCAGATTCAAATAAAACAGTGTTAGCAAACTGCCCAATGAAAAGAGCAGTGTAGCTCTGTGAGATGAATTCCCACATCACAAAGCAGTGTTTCAGAAAGCTTCTTTTCCGTTTTTATTTGAGGATATTTTCTATGTCACCATAGGTTCAACGCACACCCAAACATCCTACTGCAGATTCCACGAAAACAGTGTTATCACACTGATCAATGAAATGAATGCTGTAACTCTGCGGGATGAATTCAAACATCACAAATAATTTTTTCAGAAATCTTTTTTCTAGTTTTTGTATGAGGATATTTCTTTTTTCACTCTGGGACTGAATGTGCTACCAAATATCCCTTTGCAGTATCCACAATAACATTGTTAGCAAACTGCTCCATGGAAAGAAAGGTGTTGCTCTGTGAGACAAATTCCCACATCACAAAGAAGGTTCACAGAAAACTTCTTTCTAGTTTTTGTCTGAGGATATTTCCTTTCTCACCATAAGCTTCAATGCACTCCAAAGTATCCCATTGTAGATTCCAAGGAAACACTGTTAGCAAACTGCTCGATGAAAGGAACATTGTAACACTGTGAGATGAAATCACACATCTCAAAGCAGTTTCTCAGAAACCTCATTTCTATTTTTATCTGAGGATATTTCCTTTTTCACCACTGGTCTCAATGCACTCCCAAATATCCCTTTGCAGATTCCAAGAAAACAGTGTTAGCAAAGTGACCCATAAAAATAAAGGTGAAGTTCTGTGAAATGATTTCACACATCACAAAGAAGTTCCTCAGAAAGCATCTTTCTAGTTTTTCTCTGAATATATTTCCTTTGTCATCACAGGCCTCAGGGCGATACAAAATATCCCTTTTCAGATTCCCGAAAAACAGTGGTACCAAACTTCTCCAGGAAAAGAATTGTGTAACTCTGTGAAGTGAATTCACAAATCACAAAGCAGTATCTCAGGAAGCTTTTTTCTAGTTTTGATCTGAGGACATTTTCTTTGTCTCCCTAGACTTCTATTCACTCCAAAATATCCCTTTCCAGAATCAAGGAAAACAGTGTTAGCAAACTGATCAATGAAAAGAACAGTGTAACTCTGTGAGGTGAATTCACATAACACAAAGCCATTTCTCAGAGAGCTGCCTTTTAGTTTATCTATGAGGATATGTCCATTGTCACTATTGGCTTCAAAGAGCTCCTAAATATCCTATTGCAGATTCTCTAACAACAGTGCTAGCAAACTGCTCCATGAAAGGAGTGATATAATTCTGTAAGATTAATTCACACATCAAAAAGCAGTTTCTCAGAAAGCTTCTTTTTCGTTTTTATCTAAAGATATTTCCTTTGTCACCATTGGCTTCAATGCACAAAAAAAATCCTATGGCAGAATCCACAAAAACAGTGTTATCAAAATGTTCAATGAAAAGATCAATGTAGCTTTGTGAGATGAATTCACACATCACAAAGCAGTTTCTCAGAAAGCTGCTTTCTAATATTTATCTGATGATATTTCTTTTTTCACTATAGGCCTCAATGTGTTCCCAATTATG
>NW_022317346.1:0-6581 GCF_002776525.5 Piliocolobus tephrosceles
TGACAAAGGAAGTATCCTCAGATAAAAACTAGAAAGGAACTTTCTGAGAAAGTTCTTAGTGACGTGTGAATTCATTCACAGTGTTACACTGTAATTTTCATTGAGCAGTTTGTTTACAGTGTTTTCATGGAATCTGCAAAGGGATATTTGGGAGCCCATTGAGGCCTATGGAAAAAAGGAAACATCATTGGATAAAAATTAGAAAGAAGCTTTCTGAGAAATCACTTTTGGATGTGAGAATTCATCTCACAGAGTTACAAAGCTCTTTTCCCCGAGCAGTCTGCTAACACTGTTTTTTTTTTTGGAATCTGCAATGAGATATTTCAGAGCCCAATGAAGCTTTTGGTGATGAAGGAAATTCCTCATAGAAAAACTACAAAGAAGCATTCTGAGAAATCGCATTGTGATGTGCTAATTCACCTCACAGAGTTACACGATTATTTTTTCATGGATCAGTTTGGTAGCAATGTTCTTGGGGAATCTCTGACGGAATATTTTGGATCATATTGAAGCCTAAGGTGACAAAGGAAATACCTCAGATAAAAACTAGAAAGAAGCTTTCTGAGAAATTTCTTTGTGATGTGTGAATTCATCTCAGAAATACACGTTTCTTTTCATGTAGCAGTTTACTAACACTGGTTTTGTGGAATCTGCAAAGAGATATTAGAGAACACATTGAAGCCAATGGTAACAAATTAAATATCCTCATAGAAAAACCAGAAAGAAGCTTTCTGAAAAACTGCTTTGTGATGTGTGATTTCATCTCACGAAGTTACACTATTCTTTTTATAGAGTAGTTTGCTAGCTCTGTTTTCTTAGAATCTGCAATGAGATAGTTGGAGTGCATTGAAGTTTAGGGTGACAAAGTAAACATCCTGAGACAAAAACTAGAAAACGCTATCTTAGAAACGGCTTTGTGACTTGTGAATTTATCTCACAGAGTTACACGATTCTTTTCATGGAGAAGTTTTGTTGCACTCTTTCTGAGGAATCTTAGAAGGAATATTTTGGATCGCTTTGAAGCCTATGGTGACAAAGGAAATATCCTCATATAAAAATTACAAAGAATCTATCTGAGAAACTACTTTGAGATGTGCTAATTAACCACACAGCATTAAACGATTCTTTTCATTGATCAGTCTGTTAGCACTGCCCTTGGAAAATCTGAGAAAAGATACTGTGGACCGCATTGAAGAACACGGTGAAAACAGAAATATCCTCAGATAAAAAACAGAAAGAAGCATTCTGAGAAAGTTCTTTGCAATGTGTGAATTCATCTCACTGAGTTAAACCTCATTTTTCTTGGAGAAGTTTGCTAACACTGTTTTCGTGGAACCTGCAAAGTCATAATTGGGAACACATTGAGGCCTATAGTGAAAAAAGAAATATCATCAGATACATATTAGAAAGCAGCTTTCTGAGAAACTGCTTTGTGATGTGTGAATTCATCTCACAGAGTTACATTGATCTTTTCATTGAACATTTTGATAACACTGTTTTGTGGATTCTGCCATAGGATATTTTTTAGTGCATTGAAGCCAATGGTCACAAAGGAACTATCTTTAGATAAAAACGAAAAAGAAGCTTTCTGAGAAACTGCTTTTTGATGTCTCAATTAATCTTACAGAATTATACCACTCCTTTCATGGAACAGTTTTCTAGCACTGTTTTTAGAGAATCTGCAATAGGATATTTAGGAGCTCATTGAAGCCAATAGTGACAATGGACATATCCTCATAGATAAAGCAAAAGGCAGGTCTCTGAGAAACGGCTTTGTGATGTGTGTATTCACCTCACAGAGTTACACTGTTCTTTTCATTGATCAGTTTGCTAACACTGTTTTCTTTGATTCTGGAAAGGGATATTTTGGAGTGAGTAGAAGCCTAGGGAGACAAAGAAAATGTCCTCAGACAAAAACTAGAAAAAACTTCCTGAGATACTGCTTTGTGATTCGTGAATTCACCTCACAGAGTTACACAATTCTTTTCCTGGAGCAGTTTGGTACCACTGTTTTTCGGGAATCTGAAAAGGGATATTTTAGATCACCCTGAGGCCTGTGGTGACAAAGGAAATATATTCAGAGAAAAACTAGAAAGATGCTTTCTGAGAAACTTCTTTGTGATGTGTGAAATCATTTCACGGAACTTCACCTTTCTTTTTATGGATCACTTTGCTAACACTGTTTTCTTGGAATCTGCAAAGGGATATTTGGGAGTGTATTGAGACCAGTGGTGAAAAAGGATATATCCTCAGATAAAAATAGAAAGGAGGTTACTGAGAAACTGCTTTGAGATGTGTGATTTCATCTCACAGTGTTACAATGTTCCTTTCATTGAGCAGTTTGCTAGCAGTATTTCATTGGAATCTACAATGGGATACACTGGAGCACATTGAAGCTTATGCTGAGAAAGGAAATATCCTCAGACAAAAACTAGAAAGAAGTTTTCTGTGAACCTTCTTTGTGATGTGGGAATTTGTCTCATTGAGTAACACCTTTCTTTCCATGGAGCAGTTTGCTAACAATGTTATTGTGGATACTGCAAAAGGATATTTGGTAGCACATTCAGTCCCAGAGTGAAAAAAGAAATATCCTCATACAAAAACTAGAAAAAAGATTACTGAAAAAAATGCCTTGTGATATTTGAATTCATTCCGCAGAGTTACAGCATTCATTTCATTGATCAGTTTGACAACACTGTTTTCGTGGAATCTGCAGTAGAATATTTGGGTGTGCATTGAACCTATGGTGACATAGAAAATATCCTCAAATAAAAATGGAAAAGAAGCTTTCTGAAACACTGCTTTGCGATGTGGGAATTCATCTCACAGAGCTACACTGCTCTTTTCATTGGGCAGTTTGCTAACACTGTTTTATTTGAATCTGAGAAGGGATATTTGAAGCCTATGGTAAAAAATGAAATATCCTCATAAAAACCTGGAAAGAATCTTTCTGAGAAACTACGTTGTGATGTATGAATTCACATCACCGTGTTACACTGTTTTTTTTTTTTTTTTCATGGAGCAGTTTGCTGACACTGTATTCATGGAATCTGTAAAGGGATATTTAGGAGCGCATTGATGCCTATGGTGAAAAAGGAAATATCCTCAGACGAAAATTAGAAAGAAGCTTTCTGATAAATTACTTTGTGATGTGTGAATTCATCTCATCGAATTACACTGTTCTTTACATTTAGCAGTTTGCTAACACAGTTTTCTTGGAACCTACAATGGGATATATCAGAGTGCATTGAAGCTAATTGTGACAAAGGAAATATCCTCGTATAAAAACTAGTAAGAATCTTTCTGAGAAACAGATTTGTCATGTGTTAATTCACCACACAGATTTACAAGATTATTTTCTGGAATCAGTTTCATAGCACTAATTTTGGGGGAACTGAGAAGGCATATTTGGGATCGCATTGAAGCCTATGGTGACAAAGGAAGTATCCTCAGGTAAAAGGTAGAAAGAAAGTTTCTGAAAAAAGACTTTCTGATGTTTGAATTTATCTCATAGATTTTCACTGTTCTTTTCACTGAGCAGTTTGCTAACAGTGTTTTCTTGGAATATGCAATGGGATATATCAGAGTGCATATAAGCTTATGGTGACAAAGGAAATATTTTCATATAAAAACAAGAAAGAAAGTTTCTGAGAAACCACCTTCTGATGTGATAATTCATCTCACAGACTTACACAATTCCTTTCATGGATGCGTTTGGTACCACTGCATTGGGGAATCTGAGAAAAGATACTTTGGATCACATTGGAACCTATTGTGGCAAAGGAAATATCCTCAGATAAAAACTAGAAAGAAGCTTACTTAGAAAGTTATTAGTCATGTATGATTTCATGTCACAGAGTTACACCTTTCTTTTCCTGGAGAAGTTTGCTAACACTCTTTTTGTGGAATCTGCAAAGGGATATCTGTGCGTGCAAGAGGCCTATAGTGAAAAAGGAAATATCCTCAGATAAAAACTAGAAAGAAGCTTTCTGATAAACTGCTTTGAAATGTATGAATTCATCACGTAGTTATATCGCTCTTTTCATTGAGAACTTTGTTAACACTTATTTAGCTTACCTGTAATGGGATATTCAGGAGCACATGAGCAATATTATGAAAAAGGAAATATCCTCAGATAAAACCTACAAAGAATTTTTCTGAGAAACTGCTTTGTGATGTGTGAATTCATCTCACAGAGTTACACTGTTCTTCTCATTGAGCAGTTTGCTAACCTTGTTTTCTTGGGATCTGCAATGGGATATATCAGAGCACATTGAAGCTTAGGGTGACAAAGGTAATATCATCCTATAAAAACTAGAAAAAAAGGTTTATGAGAAAATGTTTTGTGATGTGTTAGTTCATCTCACAGAGTTACACTGTTCTTTTCAAGAAGCACCTTGGGCACTGTTTCTGGAAAATCTGAGGAGGGATACTTTTGGTCACATTGAAGCCAATGGTATCAAAGGAAATATCCCCAGATAAAAATTAGAAAGAAACTTTCTGAGAAATAGCTTTGTGTGATGTGTGAATTAATCTCACAGTGTTGCACTGTTATTTTCATTGAACAGATTTTTAACAGTATTTTCTTGGAATCTGCAATTGGACATTTCAGGGTATATTGGAGCTTTTGGTGACAAAGTAAATATCCTCGTATAAAAACATGAAAGAAGCTGTCTGAGAAACCACTTTGTGGTTTCGTAATTCATCTCACAGAGTTACATGATTCTTTTCATGGATCAGTTTAGTAGCACTGTTTTTGGTGAATCTGAGATGAGATATGTTGGATCGTATTGAAGCCTATAGTCACAAAGGATATGTCCTCAGATAAAATCTAGAGAGAAGCTTTCTGAGAAATTTCTTTGTGGTATGTGATTTCATCTCAGAGTTACACCTTTTTTTCATGGAGGCGTTTGCTAACACTCTTTTCGTGGAAACTGTAAAGAGATATTTGGGATCACATTGAGACCTATAGTGAAAAAGGAAATATCCTCTGATAAAAATGAGAAGAAATCTTTCTGATAAATTACTATGGGATGTGTGAATTCATCTCACAGAGTTACAAAGTTCTTTTCATTGAACAGTTTGCTTACACTGTTTTCTTGGAATACACAATAGGATATTTAGGAGCACATTGGAGCCCATTTTAAAAAAGGAAATACTCTCAGATAAAAATCAGAATAAAAATATCTGAGAATCTGCTTTCTGATGTGTGAATTCATCTCACAGAGTTACATGTTCTTTCCATTGAGCAGTTTGCTGACACTTTTTTCTTTAAATCTGCAATGGGATATTTTGGATCATATTGAAGCTTATGGGGACAAAGGAAATATCCTCATTTAAAAACTAGAGAGAAGCTTTCTGAGAAACCGCTTTGGGATGTGGTAATTTATATCAAATAGATACATGATTCATTTCATAGAGGAGATTGTTCACACTGTTTTCGGGCAATCTGAGAAGGGATATTTTGGATCGCATTGAATCCTAGGGTAACAGAGGAAATATCCTCCGATAAAAAATTAAAAGAAGCTTTCTGAGAAACTGCTTTGTGATTTTTGAATTCATCTCACAAAGTTACACGATGGTTTTCATGGAGAAGTTTGGTAGCACTGTTTTTGGGGAATATGAGAAGGGATATTTTGGATCACATTGAAGCCTACAGTGGCAAAGAAAATATCCTCAGATAAAAACTAGAAGGAAGTTTCTGAGCAATTGCTTTGTGATGTTTGAATTCATCTCACTGTGTTACACCTTTCCTTTCATGGAGCAATTTGGTAACACTCTTTTCATGGAATCTATAAAGGGATATTTGGGCATGCATTGAGTGCTACGGTATAAAATAAAATATCCTCAGATAAAAATCATAAAGAAAGTTCTGAGAAACTGCTTTGTGATCTGTGAATTCATGCTACAGAGTTACACTGTTCATTTCAGTGAGCAGTTTGCTAAAACTGTTTTCTTGGAATCTGCAATGGGATATTTCCCTGCGCATTGAATCTTACTGTGATTAAGGAAATATTCTGAGACAAAAACTAGGATGAGCCTTTCTGAGAAACTGCTTTGTCATTGGTTAATTCATCTCACAGAGTTACATGATGCATTTCACAGATCAGTTTGGTATCACCGTTTTGGGGGAAATTGAGAAGGGGTATTTTGGATCGCATTAAAGCTTATGGTAACAAAGGAAATATCCTCAGATAAAGATTGGAAAGTAGCATTCTGAGAAATTTCTTTGTGATGTGTGAATTTTTCTCACAGTTACATCTTTCTTTTCGCAGAGCAGTTTGCTAACATTTTTTCGTGGAATCTGCCAAGCAACATTTGGGAGCGCATTGTTGCCAAATGAAATATCCTCAGATAAAAACTAGAAAAAATCTTTCTGAGAAAGGGCTTTGTGATATGTGAATTCGTGTCACAGTGTTACAACATTCTTTTCTTTGAGCAATGTGATAACACTGGTTTCATTGAATCTGTAATAGGATACTTGGGAGCTCATTGAATTATATGGTGACAAAGGGAGTATCTTCAGAAAAAAAACAAAAGAAGCTTTCTGAGAACCTGCTTTGTGATGTGTGAATTTATCT
>NW_022317347.1:0-1693 GCF_002776525.5 Piliocolobus tephrosceles
TGACAAAGGAAGTATCCTCAGATAAAAACTAGAAAGGAACTTTCTGAAAAAGTTCTCAGTGACGTGTGAATTCATTCACAGTGTTACACTGTACTTTTCATTGAGCAGTTTGTTAACAGTGTTTTCATGGAATCTGCAAAGGGATATTTGGGAGCCCGTTGAGGCCTATGGAAAAAAGGAAACATCATCAGATAAAAATTAGAAAGAAGCTTTCTGAGAAATCACTTTTGGATGTGAGAGTTCACCTCACAGAGTTACAAAGCTCTTTTCCCCGAGCAGTTTGCTAACACTGCTTTTTTTGGAATCTGCAATGGGATATTTCAGAGCCCAGTGAAGCTTTTGGTGATGAAGGAAATATCCTCATAGAAAAACTACAACGAAGCATTCTGAGAAATCACATTGTGATGTGTTAATTCACCTCACAGAGTTACACGATTATTTTTCATGGATCAGTTTGGTAGCAATGTTCTTGGGGAATCTCTGAAGGAATATTTTGGATCACATTGAAGCCTAAGGTGACAAAGGAAAAACCTCAGATAAATACTAGAAAGAAGCTTTCTGAGAAATTTCTTTGTAATGTGTGAATTCATCTCAGAAATACACGTTTCTTTTCATGTAGCAGTTTACTAACACCGGTTTTGTGGAATCTGCAGAGATATTTGAGAGCACATTGAAGTCAATGGTAACAAATTAAATATCCTCATAGAAAAACCAGAAAGAAGCTTTCTGAAAAACTGCTTTGTGACGTGTGATTTCATCTCACGAAGTTACACTATTCTTTTCATAGAGTAGTTTGCTACCTCTGTTTTCTTAGAATCTGCAATGGGATAATTTGGAGTGCATTAAAGTTGAGGGTGACAAAGAAAACATCCTGAGACAAAAACCAGAAAACACTATCTTAGAAACGGCATTGTGACTTGTGAATTCATCTCACAGAGTTACACGATTCTTTTCATGGAGAAGTTTTGTTGCACTCTTTCTGAGGAATCTGAGAAGGGATATTTTTTATCACTTTGAAGCCTATGGTGACAAGGAAAATATCCTCATATAAAAACTACAAAGAATCTATCTGCCGGGTGCGGTGGCTCAATCCTGTAATCCCAGCACTTTGGGAGGCCAAGACGGGTGGATCACGAAGTCAGGAGATCGAGACCATCCTGGCTAACACGGGGAAACCCCGTCTCTACTAAAAAATACAAAAAACTAGCTGGCCGAGGTGGCGGGCGCCTGTAGTCCCAGCTACTCGGGAGGCTGAGGCAGGAGAATAGCATAAACCCGGGAGGCGGAGCTTGCAGTGAGCTGAGATCCGGCCACTACACTCCAGCCTGGGTGACAGAGCGAGACTCTGTCTCAAAAAAAAAAAAAAGAATCTATCTGAGAAACTGCTTTGAGATGTGCTAATTAACCACACAGCATTACACAATTCTTTTCATTGATCAGTCTGTTAGCCCTGCTCTTGGAAAATCTGAGAAAAGATATTGTGGATCACATTGAAGAACACGGTGACAACGGAAATATCCTCAGATAAAAAACAGAAAGAAGCATTCTGAGAAAGTTCTTTGCAATGTGTGAATTCATCTCACTGAGTTAAACCTCATTTTTCTTGGAGAAGTTTGCTAACACTGTTTTCGTGGAACCTGCAAAGTCATAATTGGGAACACATTGAGGCCTATAGTGAAAAAAGAAATATCAT
>NW_022317348.1:0-5232 GCF_002776525.5 Piliocolobus tephrosceles
CATAATTGGGAACACATTGAGGCCTATAGTGAAAAAAGAAATATCATCAGATAAATATTAGAAAGCAGCTTTCTGAGAAACTGCTTTGTGATGTGTGAATTCATCTCACAAAGCTACATTGATCTTTTCATTGAACATTTTGATAACACTGTTTTTGTGGATTCTGCCATAGGATTTTTTTTGTGCATTGAAGCCAATGGTGACAAAGGAAATATCTTTAGATAAAAACGAAAAAGAAGCTTTCTGAGAAACTGCTTTTTGATGTGTGAATTAATCTTACAGAATTATATCACTCCTTTCATGGAGCAGTTTGCTAGCACTGTTGTTAGAGAATCTGCAATAGGATATTTAGGAGCTCTTTGAAGCCAATAGTGACAATGGACATATCCTCATAGATAAACTAAAAGGCAGCTCTCTGAGAAATGGCTTTGTGTTATGTGAATTCACCTCACAGAGTTACACTGTTCTTTTCATTGATCAGTTTGCTAACACTGTTTTCCTTGATTCTGGAAAGGGATATTTTGGAGTGAATAGAAGTCTAGGGAGACAAAGAAAATGTCCTCAGATCAAAACTAGAAAAAAGCTTCCTGAGATACTGCTTTGTGATTTGTGAATTCACTTCACAGAGTTACACAATTCTTTTCCTGGAGAAGTTTGGTACCACTGTTTTTCGGGAATCTGAAAAGGGATATTTTGTATCGCCCTGAGGCCTGTGATGACAAAGGAAATATATTCAGAGAAAAACTAGAAAGATGCTTTCTGAGGAACTTCTTTGTGATGTGTGAAATCATTTCACAGAACTTCACCTTTATTTTTATGGGTCACTTTGCTAACACTGTTTTCTTGGAATCTGCAAAGGGATATTTGGGAGTGCATTGAGACCAGTGGTGAAAAAGGAAATATCCTCAGATAAAAATAGAAATGAGGTTTCTGAGAAACTGCTTTGAGATGTGTGATTTCATCTCACAGTGTTACAATGTTCCTTTCATCGAGCAGTTTGCTAACAGTGTTTCCTTGGAATCTACAATGGGATACTTTGGAGTGCATTGAAGCTTATGGTGAGAAAGGAAATATCCTCAGACAAAAACTAGAAAGAAGTTTTCTGTGAACCTTCTTTGTGATGTGGGAATTTGTCTCACAGAGCAACACCTTTCTTTCCATGGAGCAGTTTGCTAACAATGTTATTGTGGATACTGCAAAGGGATATTTGGTAGCACATTCAGTCCCAGAGTGAAAAAAGAAATATCCTCATACAAAAACTAGAAAAAAGATTTCTGAAAAAATTATTTGTGATGTTTGAATTCATCCCGCAGAGTTACAGCATTCATTTCATTGATCAGTGTGATAACACTGTTTTCGTGGAATCTGCAGTAGGATGTTTGGGTGTGCGTTGAACCTATGGTGACATAGAAAATATCCTCAAATAAAAACGGAAAAGAAGCTTTCTGAAACACTGCTTTGTGATGTGGGAATTCATCTCACAGAGCTACACTGCTCTTTTCATTGGGCAGTTTGCTAACACTGTTTTATTTGAATCTGAGAAGGGATATTTGAAGCCTATGGTAAAAAATAAACTCATAAAAACCTGGAAATAATCTTTCTGAGAAACCGCTTTGTGATGTATGAATTCACATAACTGTGTTACACTGTTTTTTTTTTTTCACGGAGCAGTTTGCTGACACTGTATTCATGGAATCTGTAAAGGGATATTTAGGAACGCATTGACGCCTATGGTGAAAAAGGAAATGTCCTCAGATGAAAATTAGAAAGAAGCTTTCTGATAAATTACTTTGTGATATGTGAATTCATCTCATCGAGTTACACTGTTCTTTACATTTAGCAGTTTGCTAACACAGTTTTCTTGGAATCTACAATGGGATATATCAGAGTGCATTGAAGCTAATTGTGACAAAGGAAATATCCTCATATAAAAACT
Organism: Piliocolobus tephrosceles; assembly: GCF_002776525.5. Lineage (NCBI taxonomy): Eukaryota > Metazoa > Chordata > Mammalia > Primates > Cercopithecidae > Piliocolobus > Piliocolobus tephrosceles. The sequence goes on from NW_022317348.1 coordinate 1,937, forward strand.
AGCAAGAATCTTTCTGAGAAACTGATTTGTCATGTGTTAATTCACCACATAGAGTTACAAGATTATTTTCTGGGATCAGTTTCATTGCACTAATTTTGGGGAAACTGAGAAGGCATATTTGGGATCGCTTTGAAGCCTATTGTGACAAAGGAAGTATCCTCAGATAAAAAGTAGAAAGAAAGTTTCTGAAAAAAGGCTTTCAGATGTTTGAATTCATCTCATAGATTTTCACTGTTCTTTTCACTGAGCAGTTTGCTAACAGTGTTTTCTTGGAATATGCAATGGGATATATCAGAGCGCATTGAAGCTTATGGTGACAAAGGAAATATTCTCATATTAAGACAAGAAAGAAGCTTTCTGAGAAACCACCTTCTGATGTGATAATTCATCTCACAGACTTACACAATTCCTTTCATGGATGAGTTTGGTACCACTGCATTGGGGAATCTGAGAAGAGATACTTTGGATCACATTGGAACCTATTGTGGCAAAGAAAATATCCTCAGATAAAAACTAGAAAGAAGCTTACTTAGAAAGTTATTAGTCATGTATGATTTCATGTCACAGAGTTACACCTTTCTTTTCCTGGAGAAGTTTGCTAACACTGTTTTTGTGGAATCTGCAAAGGGATATTTGGGCGTGCAAGAGGCCTATAGTGAAAAAGGAAATATCCTCAGATAAAAACTAGAAAGAAGCTTTCTGAGAAACTGCTTTGAGATGTATGAATTCATCACACAGTTACATCGTTCTTTTCATTGAGAACTTTGCTAACACTTGTTTAGCTTATCTGTAATGGGATATTCAGGAGCACATGAGCAATATTGTGAAAATGGAAATATCCTCAGATAAAATCTACCAAGATTTTTTCTGAGAAACTGCTTTGTGATGTGCGAATTCATCTCACAGAGTTACACTGTTCTTTTCATTGAGCAGTTTGCTAACCCTGTTTTCTTGTGATCTGCAATGGGATATATTGGAGCGCATTGTAGCTTAGGGTGACAAAGGTAATATCATCCTATAAAAACTAGAAAAAAGCTTTCTGAGAAAATGTTTTGTGATGTGTTAGTTCATCTCACAGAGTAGCACTGTTCTTTTCATGAAGCACCATGGGCACTGTTTCTGGAAAATCTGAGGAGGGATATTTCGGTCACACTGAAGCCAATGGTATCAAAGGAAATATCCCCAGATAAAAATTAGAAAGAAACTTTCTGAGAAATAGCTTTGTGATGTGTGATTTAATCTCATAGTGTTGCACTGTTATTTTCATTGAACAGATTTTTAACAGTATTTTCTCGGAATCTGCAATTGGACATTTCAGAGTATATTGGAGCTTTTGGTGACAAAGTAAATATCCTCGTATAAAAACATGAAAGAAGCTGTCTGAGAAACCACAATGGTTTAGTAATTCATCTCACAGAATTACATGATTCTTTTCATGGATCAGTTTAGTAGCACTGTTTTTGGTGAATCTGAGATGAGATATGTTGGATCACATTGAAGCCTATAGTCACAAAGGAAATGTCCTCAGATAAAATCTAGAAAGAAGTTTTCTGAGAAATTTCTTTGTCGTATGTGATTTCATCTCAGAGTTACACCTTTCTTTTCATGGAGGCGTTTGCTAACACTCTTTTAGTGGAATCTGCAAAGAGATATGTGGGATCACATTGGGACCTATAGTGAAAAAGGAAATATCCTCTGATAAAAAAGAGAAGAAATCTTTCTGAGAAACTACTATGGGATGTGTGAATTCATCTCACACAGTTACAAAGTTCTTTTCATTGAACAGTTTGCTTACACTGTTTTCTTGGAATACACAATAGGATATTTGGGAGCACATTGAAGCCCATTTTAAAAAAGGAAATATTCTCAGATAAAAATCAGAATGAAAATATCTGAAAATCTGCTTTCTGATGTGTGAATTCATCTCACAGAGTTACACTGTTCTTTCCATTGAGCAGTTTGCTGACACTTTTTTCTTGAAATCTGCAATGGGATATTTTGGATCACATTGAAGCTTATGGTGAGAAAGGAAGTATCCTCATATAAAAACTAGAGAAAAGCTTTCTGAGAAACCTCTTTGGGATGTGGTAATTTATATCAAATAGATACATGATTCATTTCATAGAGGAGATTGGTCGCACTGTTTTCAGGGAATCTGAGAAGGGATATTTTGGATCGCATTGAAGCCTAGGGTAACAGAGGAAATATCCTCAGATAAAAAATAAAAAGAAGCTTTCTGAGAAACTGCTTTGTGATTTTTGAATTCATCTCACAAAGTTACACGATGGTTTTCATGGAGCAGTTTGGTAGCACTGTTTTTGGAATATGAAAAGGGATATTTTGGATCACATTGAAGCCTATAGTGGCAAAGGAAATATCCTCAGATAAAAACTAGAAGGAAGTTTCCGAGCAATTGCTTTGTGATGTTTGAATTCATCTCACTGTGTTACACCTTTCTTTTCATGGAGCTATTTAGTAACACTCTTTTCATGGAATCTATAAAGGGATATTTGGGAACGCATTGAGTCCAATGGTGTAAAAGGAAATATCCTCAGATAAAAATCATAAAGAAAGTTCTGAGAAACTGCTTTGCAATTTGTGAATTCATGTTACAGAGTTACACTGTTCGTTTCAGTGAGCAGTTTGCTAAAACTGTTTTCTTGGAATCTGCAATGGGATATTTCCTAGTGCATTGAATCTTATGGTGACTAAGGAAATATTCTGAGAAAAAAACTAGGATGAAGCTTTCTAAGAAACCGCTTTGTCATTGGTTAATTCATCTCACAGAGTTACATGATGCATTTCACAGATCAGTTTGGTATCACCGTTTTTGGGGAAATTGGGAAGGAATATTTTGGATCGCATTAAAGCCTATGGTAACAAGGGAAATATCCTCAGATAAAGATTGGAAAGTAGCATTCTGAGAAATTCCTTTGTGATCTGTGAATTTTTCTCACAGAGTTACATCTTTCTTTTCATAGAGCAGTTTGCTAACATTTTTTCATGGAATCTGCAAAGCAACATTTGGGAGCACATTGTTGCCAAGAGTGTAAAATGAAATATCCTCAGATAAAAACTAGAAAAAAGCTTTCTGAGAAATGGATTTGTGATATGTGAATTCATGTCACAGTGTTACAACATTCTTTTCCTTGAGCAATGTGATAACACTGGTTTCATCGAATCTGTAATAGGATACTTGGGAGCACATTGAAGTATATGGTGACAAAGGAAGTATCTTCAGAAAAAAACCAAAAGAAGCTTTCTGAGAACCTGCTTTGTGATGTGTGAATTTATCT
>NW_022317349.1:0-1002 GCF_002776525.5 Piliocolobus tephrosceles
TAAATAAAATAAATAAACAATTAATTAAAATAATATAATTATTAAATAAAATAAATAAATAATTAATTAAAATAATATAAATATTAAATAAAATAAATAAATAATTAATTAAAATAATATAAATATTAAATAAAATAAATAAATAATTAATTAAAATAATATAAATATTAAATAAAATAAATAAATAATTAATTAATTAAAATAATATAAATATTAAATAAAATAAATAATTAATTAAATAATAAATATAATCATTAATTAAAGTAATATATTTATTAAATAAAATAATATAATTAATAATAATATAATATAATTAATTAAATAATTTATTAAAATAATATAATGAATTAAATAAATAAAATAATTAATTAATAAATATTATAATTAAATTAATATATAAAATAATAAATTAAATTAATAAAATAAAATAATAAATTAAATAAATAAAATGAATTAATTAATTAAATAAATAAAATAATATAATTAAATAAATAAATAAAATAAATAATTAATAATAATTAATTAATTAAAATAATATAATTAATTAAATAAATAATTAATAAATAAAAATAATATAATTAATTAAATAAAATAAATAAATAATTAAATAAAATAAATAAATAAATAAATAATTAAATAATTAAATAATTAAATAAAATAAATAAATAAATAATTAAATAATTAAATAAAATAAATAAATAAATAAAATAAATAATTAATAAATAAAATAATTAATTAAATAAAATAATTAATTAAATAAAATAATTAATTAAATAAAATAATTAATTAATTTAAATAATTAATTAATTTAAATAATTAATTAAATAAATAATTATATTAATTAAATAAAATAAAAAATTAGTTAAATAATATGGATAATTATATATTTATTAATTAATTAATTTAAATAAATATATTAAATAATTAATTTAAATAATTAAATATATTAATTAATTAATATAAATTAATTAAGTAATATAAATTAATTAAGTAATATAAATT
>NW_022317350.1:0-1002 GCF_002776525.5 Piliocolobus tephrosceles
AATTTATATTACTTAATTAATTTATATTACTTAATTAATTTATATTAATTAATTAATATATTTAATTATTTAAATTAATTATTTAATATATTTATTTAAATTAATTAATTAATAAATATATAATTATCCATATTATTTAACTAATTTTTTATTTTATTTAATTAATATAATTATTTATTTAATTAATTATTTAAATTAATTAATTATTTAAATTAATTAATTATTTTATTTAATTAATTATTTTATTTAATTAATTATTTTATTTAATTAATTATTTTATTTATTAATTATTTATTTTATTTATTTATTTATTTTATTTAATTATTTAATTATTTATTTATTTATTTTATTTAATTATTTAATTATTTAATTATTTATTTATTTATTTATTTTATTTAATTATTTATTTATTTTATTTAATTAATTATATTATTTTTATTTATTAATTATTTATTTAATTAATTATATTATTTTAATTAATTAATTATTATTAATTATTTATTTTATTTATTTATTTAATTATATTATTTTATTTATTTAATTAATTAATTCATTTTATTTATTTAATTTATTATTTTATTTTATTAATTTAATTTATTATTTTATATATTAATTTAATTATAATATTTATTAATTAATTATTTTATTTATTTAATTCATTATATTATTTTAATAAATTATTTAATTAATTATATTATATTATTATTAATTATATTATTTTATTTAATAAATATATTACTTTAATTAATGATTATATTTATTATTTAATTAATTATTTATTTTATTTAATATTTATATTATTTTAATTAATTAATTATTTATTTATTTTATTTAATATTTATATTATTTTAATTAATTATTTATTTATTTTATTTAATATTTATATTATTTTAATTAATTATTTATTTATTTTATTTAATATTTATATTATTTTAATTAATTATTTATTTATTTTATTTAATAATTATATTATTTTAATTAATTGTTTATTTATTTTATTTA
>NW_022317351.1:0-2792 GCF_002776525.5 Piliocolobus tephrosceles
TCCAAACAATAGAAAAAGAGAAACTCCTCCCTAACTCATTTTATGAGGCCAGCATCATCCTGATACCAAAACCTGGCAGAGACACAACAAAAAAAGAAAATTTCAGGCCAATATCCCTGAAGGACATCGATGTGAAAATCCTCAATAAAATACTAGCAAACCAAATCCAACAGCACATTAAAAAGCTTATCCACCACGATCAAGTGGGCTTCATCCCTGGGATGTAAGGCTGGTTCAACATATGCAAATCAATAAACGTAATTCATCACATAAACAGAACCAATGACAAACAAAATGATTATCTCAATAGATGCAGAAAAGGCTTTTGATAAAATTCAACACCGCTTCATGCTAAAAACACAGAAGAAACTGGGTATTGGTGGAACACATCTTAAAATAATAAGAACTATTTATGACAAACCCACAGCCAATATCATACTGAGTGGGCAAAAACTGGAAACATTCCCTATGAAAACTGGCACAAGACAAGGATGCCCTCTTTCACCCTCCTATTCAATATAGTATTGGAAGTTCTGGCAAGGGCAATCAGGCAAGAGAAAGAAAGAAAGATATTCAAATAGGCAGGGAGGAAGTCAAATTATCTCTTTTTGCAAATGACATGATTGTATATTTAAAAAAACCCATTGTCTCAGCCCCAAAACTCCTTAAGCTGATAAGCAACTTCAGCAAAGTCTCAGGATAGAAAATCAATGTGCAAAAATCACAAGCATTCCTACACACCAATAATCGACAAACAGTCAAATCATCAGCGAACTCCCATTCACAATTGCTACAAAGAGAATAAAATACTTAGGAATACAATTTACGAGGGATGTGAAGGACCTCTTCAAGGAGAACTACAAACCACTGCTCAAGGAAATAAGAGAGGATACAAACAAATGAAAAAACATTCCATGCTTATGGATAGGAAGAATCAATATCATGAAAATGGCCATACTGCCCAAAGTAATTTATAGATTCAATGCTATTCTCGTCGAGCTACTATTGACTTTCTTCACAGAATTAGAAAAAACTATTTAAAATTTCATATGGAACCAAAAAAGAGCCCGCATTGCCAAGACAATCCTAAGCAAAAAGAACTAAGCTGGAGGCATCATGCTACCTGACTTCAAACTATACCACAAGGCTACAATAATCAAAACAGTGTGTACTGGTACCAATATAGATATATAGACCAATGGAACAGAACAGAGGCCTCAGAAATAACATTACACATCTACAACCATCTGATCTTTGACAAATCTGACAAAAATAAGCAATGTGGAAAGGATTCCCTATTTAATAAATAGTGTTGGGAAAATTGGCTAGCCATATGCAGGAAATTGAAACTGGACCTCTTCCTTACACCTTCTACAAAAAGTAACTCAAGACGTATTAAAAATTTAAACATAAGACCTAAAACCATAAAAACCCTAGTAGAAATCCTAGGCAATAGTATTCAGGACATAGGTATGGGCAAAGACTTCATGACCTAAAACATCAAAAGCAATTGCAACAGAAGCCAACATTGACAAACGAGATCTAATTAAACTGAAGAGCTTCTGCACAGCAAAATAAACTATCATCAGAGTGAATAGGCAACCTACAGAATGGGAGAAAATTTTCACAATCTATCCATCTGACAAAGGGCTAATATCCAGAATCTACAAGGAACTTAAACAAATTTACAAGAAAAAAACAACGCCATCAGACAGTAGGTGAAGGATATCAACAGACACTTTTCAAAAGAAGACATTTATGCAGTCAACAAACATATGAGAAAAAGTTCATCATCACTGGTCATTAGAGAAATGCAAATCAAAACCACAATGAGATACCATCTCACACCAGTTAGAATGGTGATCATTAAAAATTCAGGAAACAACAGATGCTGGAGAGCATGTGGAGAAGTAGGAATGCTTTTACACTGTTGGTAGGAGTGTAAATTAGTTAAACCACTGGGGAAGTGTGGTGATTCCTCAGGGATCTAGAACTAGCAATACCATTTGACCCAGCAATCCCATTACTGGGTATATACCCAAAGGATTATAAATCATTCTATCATAAAGACACATGCACACATATGTTTATTGCAGCATGATTCACAATAGCAAAGACTTGGAACCCATCCAAATGCCCATCAATGTTAGACTGGATAAAGGAAACGTGACAGATATACACCATGGACTACTATGCAGCCATAAAAAAGGATGAGTTCATGTCCTTTGTAGGGACATGGATGAAGCTGGAAACCATCATTTCAGCTAACTAACATAGGAACAGAAAACCAAACACTGCATGTTCTCACTCATAAGGTGGGAATTGAACCATGAGAACACATGGGCACAGGGAGGGGAACAACACACACCGGGGCCTTTCAGGGGATGGGAGGCAAAGGGAGGGAAGGCATTAGGAGAAATACCTAACGTAGATGATGGGTTGATGGGTGCAGCAAACCACCATGGCACATGTATATCTATGTAACAAACCTGCAGGTCCTGCACATGTATCCCAGAACTTAAAGTATAATAATAATAATAAAAAACAGAAACAAAACTGATTCCAAGCATTTATAAAATCTATACAATATTGAAAACTGGACACAGACCCTTTGGTTTTTAATCTTAACAGCCATCAGACCGCAGTTTCTACATAGACCACTAGCAAGACTAATAAAGAAGAAAAGAGAGAAGAATCAATAGATGAAATAAAAAATGATAAAGGGGATATCACCACTTATCCCAAAGAAATACAAACTACCATCAGATAATACTATAAACACCTCTACACAA
>NW_022317352.1:0-2792 GCF_002776525.5 Piliocolobus tephrosceles
TTGTGTAGAGGTGTTTATAGTATTATCTGATGGTAGTTTGTATTTCTTTGGGATAAGTGGTGATATCCCCTTTATCATTTTTTATTTCATCTATTGATTCTTCTCTCTTTTCTTCTTTATTAGTCTTGCTAGTGGTCTATGTAGAAACTGCGGTCTGATGGCTGTTAAGATTAAAAACCAAAGGGTCTGTGTCCAGTTTTCAATATTGTATAGATTTTATAAATGCTTGGAATCAGTTTTGTTTCTGTTTTTTATTATTATTATTATACTTTAAGTTCTGGGATACATGTGCAGGACCTGCAGGTTTGTTACATAGATATACATGTGCCATGGTGGTTTGCTGCACCCATCAACCCATCATCTACGTTAGGTATTTCTCCTAATGCCTTCCCTCCCTTTGCCTCCCATCCCCTGAAAGGCCCCGGTGTGTGTTGTTCCCCTCCCTGTGCCCATGTGTTCTCATGGTTCAATTCCCACCTTATGAGTGAGAACATGCAGTGTTTGGTTTTCTGTTCCTATGTTAGTTAGCTGAAATGATGGTTTCCAGCTTCATCCATGTCCCTACAAAGGACATGAACTCATCCTTTTTTATGGCTGCATAGTAGTCCATGGTGTATATCTGTCACGTTTCCTTTATCCAGTCTAACATTGATGGGCATTTGGATGGGTTCCAAGTCTTTGCTATTGTGAATCATGCTGCAATAAACATATGTGTGCATGTGTCTTTATGATAGAATGATTTATAATCCTTTGGGTATATACCCAGTAATGGGATTGCTGGGTCAAATGGTATTGCTAGTTCTAGATCCCTGAGGAATCACCACACTTCCCCAGTGGTTTAACTAATTTACACTCCTACCAACAGTGTAAAAGCATTCCTACTTCTCCACATGCTCTCCAGCATCTGTTGTTTCCTGAATTTTTAATGATCACCATTCTAACTGGTGTGAGATGGTATCTCATTGTGGTTTTGATTTGCATTTCTCTAATGACCAGTGATGATGAACTTTTTCTCATATGTTTGTTGACTGCATAAATGTCTTCTTTTGAAAAGTGTCTGTTGATATCCTTCACCTACTGTCTGATGGCGTTGTTTTTTTCTTGTAAATTTGTTTAAGTTCCTTGTAGATTCTGGATATTAGCCCTTTGTCAGATGGATAGATTGTGAAAATTTTCTCCCATTCTGTAGGTTGCCTATTCACTCTGATGATAGTTTATTTTGCTGTGCAGAAGCTCTTCAGTTTAATTAGATCTCGTTTGTCAATGTTGGCTTCTGTTGCAATTGCTTTTGATGTTTTAGGTCATGAAGTCTTTGCCCATACCTATGTCCTGAATACTATTGCCTAGGATTTCTACTAGGGTTTTTATGGTTTTAGGTCTTATGTTTAAATTTTTAATACGTCTTGAGTTACTTTTTGTAGAAGGTGTAAGGAAGAGGTCCAGTTTCAATTTCCTGCATATGGCTAGCCAATTTTCCCAACACTATTTATTAAATAGGGAATCCTTTCCACATTGCTTATTTTTGTCAGATTTGTCAAAGATCAGATGGTTGTAGATGTGTAATGTTATTTCTGAGGCCTCTGTTCTGTTCCATTGGTCTATATATCTATATTGGTACCAGTACACACTGTTTTGATTATTGTAGCCTTGTGGTATAGTTTGAAGTCAGGTAGCATGATGCCTCCAGCTTAGTTCTTTTTGCTTAGGATTGTCTTGGCAATGCGGGCTCTTTTTTGGTTCCATATGAAATTTTAAATAGTTTTTTCTAATTCTGTGAAGAAAGTCAATAGTAGCTCGACGAGAATAGCATTGAATCTATAAATTACTTTGGGCAGTATGGCCATTTTCATGATATTGATTCTTCCTATCCATAAGCATGGAATGTTTTTTCATTTGTTTGTATCCTCTCTTATTTCCTTGAGCAGTGGTTTGTAGTTCTCCTTGAAGAGGTCCTTCACATCCCTCGTAAATTGTATTCCTAAGTATTTTATTCTCTTTGTAGCAATTGTGAATGGGAGTTCGCTGATGATTTGACTGTTTGTCGATTATTGGTGTGTAGGAATGCTTGTGATTTTTGCACATTGATTTTCTATCCTGAGACTTTGCTGAAGTTGCTTATCAGCTTAAGGAGTTTTGGGGCTGAGACAATGGGTTTTTTTAAATATACAATCATGTCATTTGCAAAAAGAGATAATTTGACTTCCTCCCTGCCTATTTGAATATCTTTCTTTCTTTCTCTTGCCTGATTGCCCTTGCCAGAACTTCCAATACTATATTGAATAGGAGGGTGAAAGAGGGCATCCTTGTCTTGTGCCAGTTTTCATAGGGAATGTTTCCAGTTTTTGCCCACTCAGTATGATATTGGCTGTGGGTTTGTCATAAATAGTTCTTATTATTTTAAGATGTGTTCCACCAATACCCAGTTTCTTCTGTGTTTTTAGCATGAAGCGGTGTTGAATTTTATCAAAAGCCTTTTCTGCATCTATTGAGATAATCATTTTGTTTGTCATTGGTTCTGTTTATGTGATGAATTACGTTTATTGATTTGCATATGTTGAACCAGCCTTACATCCCAGGGATGAAGCCCACTTGATCGTGGTGGATAAGCTTTTTAATGTGCTGTTGGATTTGGTTTGCTAGTATTTTATTGAGGATTTTCACATCGATGTCCTTCAGGGATATTGGCCTGAAATTTTCTTTTTTTGTTGTGTCTCTGCCAGGTTTTGGTATCAGGATGATGCTGGCCTCATAAAATGAGTTAGGGAGGAGTTTCTCTTTTTCTATTGTTTGGA
>NW_022317353.1:0-4584 GCF_002776525.5 Piliocolobus tephrosceles
TTTATCTGAATATATCTTCTCTTTCACTGTAGACCTGAATGTGCTCCCGAATGTCCCTTCACGGATCCGTGTATGACGGAGTTTCCAAATTGCGTAATATAAGAAAAGATTTAACTATGCAGTTGAATAAATATATCTACCACAAAGCAGTTTCCCAGAAATCTTCTTTCCAGTTTTTGTCTGAGGATATTTCCTTTTTCACCATAGTTCTCCCTATACTTCCGAATGTCTCTTGGTAGCTTTTTCTCCAAAAGGGATTCCAGAATCCTCTAGGAGAAGAAACATGTATTTCTGTGAGTGGAATGTACAAGTCACAAAGCAGCTCTTCAGAAAGTTTCTCACCAGTTTCTATCTGAAGAGATTTTCCTTTCTCACCATAAACCTCAAAGCGCTCCTGAATATCTCATCGTAGATTAAACAAAAACAGTGTAATGATACTGCTCAATGAAAAGAGAAGCATAACTGTGTGAGCTAAATTCAGGCGACACAGAGTAGTTTCACAGAAAGCTTCCTTCTGGTTTCTATCTGATGTTATTTCTCTTTGGGGATATTCTAAAGAGCGTTACCAAATGTCCTTTCTCAGATTCCACAGAGACAGTGACTTCAAACTGCTCAATCCAAAGAATGATTTAACTCTATGGGATGAATACAAACATCACAAAAGTGTTGTGCAGAAAGCTTCTCTCCAATTTTTGATGGAAGACATTAGCTTGCTTGACACAGGCCTCCGGTTGCCACTTACTATCCCTTTGCAGAACCCTGAAACACAGACTTCAAAACTCTGAAATGTAGAGTAAGTTTTAATCCTGAGAAAAGAATGGACATGGCAGAGAGCAGGTTCTTCGACTACTTCTTTCCCTTTTTTATTGGACGACATTTCACTTTTTGCCATAGTCTTCATGGTGCTCCGAATATCACTCTTTTAGGTTTACAGGAACAGTGTTCAAACTGTGCCTTATGTGAAGAAAATTATAACTCCCGGAGGGGAATGCACACACATATCCCTCCGCAGACTAAAGAAAAACAGAGTTATTATACAGTTCAATGAAAAGAGAAGACTAACTGTGTTAGCGGAATTCACGTGACAAAGAGCAGTTTCACAGAAAGCTTCCTTTTGGTTTCTCTCTGAGGTTATTTCTTTTTCAGTATACTCTAAAGAGCCTTTCCAAATGTCCCTTCTCAGATTCCACAGAGACAGTGATTTCAACATGCTCAATTCAAAGAATGATTCAACTCTATGAGAATACAAACATCACAAAAGAGTTGCACAGAAAGCTTCTCTCCAATTTTCGATGGAAGACATTTCCTTGCTCGACACAGGCCTCCGGTTGCCACTTACTATCCCTTCGCAGAACCCTCAAAGACTGACTTTCAAACTCGGAAATGTAGAGGAAGCTTTAACCCTGTTAAAAGAAGGGACATGTCAGAGAGCAGTTTCTTTGAGCGCTTCATTCTGTTGTATATTGGACGACATTTCACTTTTTGCCATAGTCTTCAATGTGCTCCGAATATCACTCTTTTGGTTTTACAGGAACACTGTTCAAGCTGTGCCTTATAAGAAAAAAGATATAACTCCCTGAGTGGAATGCTCACAACAGCAATCAGTTTCTCAGAAACCTTTTCTCCAGTTTTTATCTGACTATATTTCCTATTCCACCATATGCCAGAATGTGATCCCAAATGTCCCTTGTGGATATATCCACCAGGGATTTTCCAACTTGCATAATGTAAAGAAACTTCTTCCATATGAGATGAAAAAACATAGCAAAAATCAGATTCACAGAAAGCTTCTTTCCAGTTTTATCTGAAGATATTTCCTTTTTCACCATAGTCCTAAATGTTCCCCTCAAGGTCCCTTCGTGGATCCGCCCATGACAATTTCCAAGCTGTGTAATGTAAAGAAAGCTTTATCTATGTGAAATGATTACACATATATCAGAGTAGTTTCTTAGAAAGCTTCTTTCCAGTTTTTGTCTGAGGCTATTTCCCTTTTCACCATTGGCATTGACATGTTCCTGAATATCACTTGGTACCTGTTTCTCCAAACGGGTTTCCCCAACTCTGTATGACAAGAGAGGTATAACACTGTGAATGGAATGCACACGTCACAAAGTAGTTCTTCCACTTTTGGTCTGAACTTATTTCCTTTTACACCGCAAGTCTCAAAGTGCTCCTGCATGTCCCATCACATGCTAAACATACACAGGGTTAGAAAACTGCTCAATGAAAAGCGAAGCTAAACTGAGTGAGAAGAATTAAGATGACACACAGCAGTTTCACAGAAACTTCTCTTCTGGATTTTACCTCAGGATATTTCTTTCTCCATTATCTAAGGATCATTCCCCAATGTCATTTTTCACATTCCTCAAAAACAGTGATTTCAACCTGCTCAATCAAAAGAATGGTTTAACTCTATGAGACGAATGCACACATCGCAAAGCAGTAGCTCTGAAAGTTTCTCAGCAGGTATGATCAGAAGACGTTTCCTTGCTCACCATAAGCCTCCGGGAGTCACTAAATATCCCTTCAGAGATCCTTCAAAGACAGAGTTTCAAAACTGCGCAACATAGAGTAAGTATTAACTCTGTGAAGTGAATGCACATATCAGAGAGCAGATTCTTGGAACGCATCTTCCACGATTTTATTTCAGTACATTTCACTATTCACAATAGTCCTCAAGACACTCCAAATTATCACATTTTCGATTTCACAGGAACAGTGTTCAAACACTACCTTGTGAGAAAAGATTTAAAATTCCCTGAGTGGAATGCATACATCACAAAGTAGTTTCTCAGAAAGCTTCTATCCAGTTTTTATCTGAAGATATCTCCTCTTTAAACATAGGCCTGAATGTGTTCCTGAATGTCCCTTCACGAATTCGTGCATGACAGAGATTCCAAACTGCATAATATAAGAAAAGTTTTAAATATCTGAGATTAAGAAATATATCTAACACAAAGCAGTTTCACAGAAATCTTCCTTCCAGTTTTTGTCTGAAGATTTTTAATTTTTCACCATAGCCGTCCCTATACTCCCGAATGTCTCTTAGGAGCTTTTTCTCCAAAAGGGATTCCAGAATCTTCTTGGAGAAGAAAGGTATATTTCTGTGAGTGGAATGCACACGTCACAAAGAGCTCTTCAGAAAGCTTTTCTCCTGTTTCTTTCTGAAGACGTTTCTTTTCTCACCGTGAGTGTCAAAGTGCTCCTGAATATTCCCTCTCAGATTAAAAAAAAACAGTGTTTTGATACTGCTCAATGAAAAGAGAAGCTTAACTGTGTGAGCCAAATTCACGTGACACAGAGCAGTTTCACAGAAAGCTTCCTTGGGCTTTCTCTGTGAGGTTATTTCTTTTTCAGGATATTTTAAAGAGCGTTTCCAAATGTCCTTTCTCAAATTCCACAGAACCAGTGATTTCAGACTGCTCAATCCAAGGAGTGATTTAACTCTATGAAATAATACAAACATCAAAAAAGAGTTGCGCAGAAAGCTTCTCTCGAGTTTTGGATGGAAGGCGTTTTCTTGCTCGAAACATGTACAGGGTTGCCACTTACTATCCCTTTGTGGAAGCCTCAAAGACCGACTTTCAAACTGGGAAATGTAGAGTAACTTTTAACCCTATGAAAGGAATGGGCATGTCAGAGAGCATTTCTTACATTGCTTCTTTCTGTTTTTTATTGGACATCATTTCACTTTTTGCCATAGTCTTCAATGTGCTCCGAATATCATCACCTGTTTCTCCAATAGGGTTTCACTGATGCTGTATTACAAGAGTGGTATAACGCTGTGAGTGGAATGCACACATCATGAAGCAGTTCCTCGGAAAGCTTCTCACCAGCTTGGCTCTGAACATATTTCCTTTTAGAATGCAAGCCTCAAAGTGCTCCCGAATATCCCATCACATGCAAAACATACACATGGTTAGAAAACTGCTCAATAAAAAGATAGGTTTAACTGAGCGAGAGGAATTAAGACAACACAGAGCAGATTCACAGAGAGCTTCCTGCTGGATTTTACCTGAGGATATTTCTTTCTCCCTATTCTAAGGATCATTCCCAAATGTCCTGTCTCTGATTCGACAAAAACAGTGATTTCAAGCTGCTGAATATAAGGAATGGCTTATCTCTATGAGATGGATACACACGTCGCAAAGCAGTTGCTCAAAAGTTTCTCTGCAGGTTTCATCAGAAGACGTTACCTTTCTCACCACAAGCCTCAGGACGTCACTAAATATTCCTTCACAGACTGTTCAAATATCGAGCTCCGAAACTGGGCAACATAGAGTAAGCATTAACTCTGTGAAGTCAATGCACATATCAGAGAGCAGGTTGTTGGAACACTTATTCCTCGATTTTATTTCAGTATATTTCACTATTCGCCATAGTCCTCAATGTGATCCAAAACATCACTTTTTCGGTTTCACTAGAACAGTGTTCACACACTGCGTTGTGAGAAAAAAAGGTATAACTCCCTTAGTGGAATGCATACATCACAAAGTAGTTCCTCAGAAAACTCCTATGCAGTTTTTCTCTGAAGACATCTCTTCTTTCACCGTAGGCCTGAATGTGCTCCAGAATGTCCCTTCG
>NW_022317355.1:0-4584 GCF_002776525.5 Piliocolobus tephrosceles
CGAAGGGACATTCTGGAGCACATTCAGGCCTACGGTGAAAGAAGAGATGTCTTCAGAGAAAAACTGCATAGGAGTTTTCTGAGGAACTACTTTGTGATGTATGCATTCCACTAAGGGAGTTATACCTTTTTTTCTCACAACGCAGTGTGTGAACACTGTTCTAGTGAAACCGAAAAAGTGATGTTTTGGATCACATTGAGGACTATGGCGAATAGTGAAATATACTGAAATAAAATCGAGGAATAAGTGTTCCAACAACCTGCTCTCTGATATGTGCATTGACTTCACAGAGTTAATGCTTACTCTATGTTGCCCAGTTTCGGAGCTCGATATTTGAACAGTCTGTGAAGGAATATTTAGTGACGTCCTGAGGCTTGTGGTGAGAAAGGTAACGTCTTCTGATGAAACCTGCAGAGAAACTTTTGAGCAACTGCTTTGCGACGTGTGTATCCATCTCATAGAGATAAGCCATTCCTTATATTCAGCAGCTTGAAATCACTGTTTTTGTCGAATCAGAGACAGGACATTTGGGAATGATCCTTAGAATAGGGAGAAAGAAATATCCTCAGGTAAAATCCAGCAGGAAGCTCTCTGTGAATCTGCTCTGTGTTGTCTTAATTCCTCTCGCTCAGTTAAACCTATCTTTTTATTGAGCAGTTTTCTAACCATGTGTATGTTTTGCATGTGATGGGATATTCGGGAGCACTTTGAGGCTTGCATTCTAAAAGGAAATATGTTCAGAGCCAAGCTGGTGAGAAGCTTTCCGAGGAACTGCTTCATGATGTGTGCATTCCACTCACAGCGTTATACCACTCTTGTAATACAGCATCAGTGAAACCCTATTGGAGAAACAGGTGATGATATTCGGAGCACATTGAAGACTATGGCAAAAAGTGAAATGATGTCCAATAAAAAACAGAAAGAAGCAATGTAAGAAATGCTCTCTGACATGCCCATTCCTTTCATAGGGTTAAAAGTTACTCTACATTTCCCAGTTTGAAAGTCGGTCTTTGAGGCTTCCACAAAGGGATAGTAAGTGGCAACCCTGTACATGTTTCGAGCAAGAAAACGCCTTCCATCCAAAACTCGAGAGAAGCTTTCTGCGCAACTCTTTTTTGATGTTTGTATTATTTCATAGAGTTAAATCACTCCTTGGATTGAGCAGTCTGAAATCACTGGTTCTGTGGAATTTGAGAAAGGACATTTGGAAACGCTCTTTAAAATATCCTGAAAAAGAAATAACCTCACAGAGAAAGCCCAAGGAAGCTTTCTGTGAAACTGCTCTGTGTCACGTGAATTTGGCTCACACAGTTAAGCTTCTCTTTTCATTGAGCAGTATCAAAACACTGTTTTTTTTTAATCTGAGAGGGAATATTCAGGAGCACTTTGACACTCACGGTGAGAAAAGAAACGTCTTCAGAAAGAAACAGGAGAAAAGCTTTCTGAAGAGCTCTTTGTGACGTGTGCATTCCACTCACAGAAATATACCTTTCTTCTCCAAGAAGATTCTGGAATCCCTTTTGGAGAAAAAGCTCCTAAGAGACATTCGGGAGTATAGGGACGGCTATGGTGAAAAATTAAAAATCTTCAGACAAAAACTGGAAGGAAGATTTCTGTGAAACTGCTTTGTGTTAGATATATTTCTTAATCTCAGATATTTAAAACTTTTCTTATATTATGCAGTTTGGAATCTCTGTCATGCACGAATTCGTGAAGGGACATTCAGGAACACATTCAGGCCTATGTTTAAAGAGGAGATATCTTCAGATAAAAACTGGATAGAAGCTTTCTGAGAAACTACTTTGTGATGTATGCATTCCACTCAGGGAATTTTAAATCTTTTCTCACAAGGTAGTGTTTGAACACTGTTCCTGTGAAATCGAAAATGTGATAATTTGGAGTGTCTTGAGGACTATTGTGAATAGTGAAATGTACTGAAATAAAATCGTGGAAGATGCGTTCCAAGAATCTGCTCTCTGATATGTGCATTCACTTCACAGAGTTAATACTTACTCTATGTTGCGCAGTTTTGAAACTCTGTCTTTGAAGGATCTCTGAAGGGATATTTAGTGACTCCCGGAGGCTTATGGTGAGCAAGGAAACGTCTTCTGATCATACCTGCTGAGAAACTTTCAGAGCTACTGCTTTGCGATGTGTGCATTCGTCTCATAGAGTTAAACCATTCTTTTGATTGAGCAGGTTGAAATCACTGTTTTTGAGGAATGTGAAAAATGACATTGGGGAATGATCCTTAGATAATGGAGAAAGAAATATCCTGAGGTAAAATCCAGAAGAGAAGTTTCTGTGAAACTGCTGTGTGTCATCTTAATTCTTCTCACTCAGTTTAGCTTCGCTTTTCATTGAGCAGTTTTCTAACCCTGTGTATGTTTAGCATGTGATGGGACATGCAGGAGCACTTTGAGACTTGCGGTGTAAAAGGAAATAAGTTCAGACCAAAAGTGGAAGAACTACTTTGTGACGTGTGCATTCCATTCACAGTGTTATACCTCTCTTGTCATACAGAGTTGGGGAAACCCGTTTGGAGAAACAGGTACCAAGTGATATTCAGGAACATGTCAATGCCAATGGTGAAAAGGGAAATAGCCTCAGACAAAAACTGGAAAGAAGCTTTCTAAGAAACTACTCTGATATATGTGTAATCATTTCACATAGATAAAGCTTTCTTTACATTACACAGCTTGGAAATTGTCATGGGCGGATCCACGAAGGGACCTTGAGGGGAACATTTAGGACTATGGTGAAAAAGGAAATATCTTCAGATAAAACTGGAAAGAAGCTTTCTGTGAATCTGATTTTTGCTATGTTTTTTCATCTCATATGGAAGAAGTTTCTTTACATTATGCAAGTTGGAAAATCCCTGGTGGATATATCCACAAGGGACATTTGGGATCACATTCTGGCATATGGTGGAATAGGAAATATAGTCAGATAAAAACTGGAGAAAAGGTTTCTGAGAAACTGATTGCTGTTGTGAGCATTCCACTCAGGGAGTTATATCTTTTTTCTTATAAGGCACAGCTTGAACAGTGTTCCTGTAAAACCAAAAGAGTGATATTCGGAGCACATTGAAGACTATGGCAAAAAGTGAAATGTCGTCCAATATACAACAGAATGAAGCGCTCAAAGAAACTGCTCTCTGACATGTCCCTTCTTTTAACAGGGTTAAAGCTTCCTCTACATTTCCGAGTTTGAAAGTCAGTCTTTGAGGGTTCTGCGAAGGGATAGTAAGTGGCAACCGGAGGCCTGTGTCGAGCAAGGAAATGTCTTCCATCGAAAATTGGAGAGAAGCTTTCTGTGCAACTCTTTTGTGATGTTTGTATTCTCATAGAGTTGAATCATTCTTTGAATTGAGCATGTTGAAATCACTGTCTCTGTGGAATCTGAGAAGGGACATTTGGAAAGGCTCTTTAGAGTATACTGAAAAAGAAATAACCTCAGAGAGAAACCAAAAGGAAGCTTTCTGTGAAACTGCTCTTTGTCACGTGAATTCCGCTAACACAGTTAGTCTTCTCTTTTCATTGAACTGTATAATAACTCTGTTTTTCTTTAGTCTGCGGAGGGATATGTGTGTGCATTCCCCTCCGGGAGTTATAATTTTCTTCACATAAGGCACAGTTTGAACACTGTTCCTGTAAACCTAAAAGAGTGATATTCGGAGCACCATGAAGACTATGGCAAAAAGTGAAATGTCGTCCAATAAAAAAGGGAAAGAAGTAGTCGAAGAACCTGCTCTCTGCCATGTCCATTCTTTTCTCAGGATTAAAACTTACTCTACATTTCAGAGTTTTGAAGTCTGTGTTTCAGGGTTCTGCAAAGGGATAGTAAGTGGCAACCGGAGGCCTGTGTCAAGCAAGCTAATGTCTTCCATCAAAAATTGGAGAGAAGCTTTCTGCACAACACTTTTGTGATGTTTGTATTCATCCCATAGAGTTAAATCATTCTTTGGATTGAGCAGTTTGAAGTCACTGTCTCTGTGGAATCTGAGAAAGGACATTTGGTAACGCTCTTTAGAATATCCCCAAAGAGAAATAACATCAGATAGAAACCAGAAGGAAGCTTTCTGTGAAACTACTCTGTGTCGCCTGAATTTAGCTCACACAGTTATGCTTCTCTTTTCATTGAGCAGTATCATTACACTGTTTTTGTTTAATCTACGATGAGATATTCAGGAGCGCTTTGAGGTTTATGGTGAGAAAGGAAAATCTCTTCAGATAGAAACTGGTGAGAAACTTTCTGAAGAGCTGCTTTGTGACTTGTACATTCCACTCACAGAAATACATGTTTCTTCTCCTAGAGGATTCTGGAATCCCTTTTGGAGAAAAAGCTACCAAGAGACATTCGGAAGTATAGGGAGAACTATGGTGAAAAAGGAAATATCCTCAGACAAAAACTGGAAAGAAGATTTCTGGGAAACTGCTTTGTGGTAGATATATTTATTCAACTGCATAGTTAAATCTTTTCTTATATTACGCAATTTGGAAACTCCGTCATACACGGATCCGTGAAGGGACATTCGGGAGCACATTCAGGTCTACAGTGAAAGAGAAGATATATTCAGATAAA
>NW_022317356.1:0-1589 GCF_002776525.5 Piliocolobus tephrosceles
CTTGAAATCTGCAATGGGATACTTCTTCACGCAATGAAGATTACAGTGAGAAAGGAAATATCCTCGGATGAAAACAAGAAAGAACCTTTTGAGAAACTTCTCGGGATGTCTGAATTTATCTCACAGATTTACACTTATGAATCATGTAGCAGTCCATTAACACTGTCTTTCAGGAACCTCAGTAGGGCTATTTTTGATCTCATTGAGGCCTACGTTGATAAAGGAAATATCATCAGTTAAAAACGTGAAACAAGCTTTCTGAGAAACTTCTCTGTGATAAATGAATTCATCTCACAGAGTTACAACTTAGTCTTCATGAAGCAGTTTGCTGACAGTGTTTTCGTGGAATCTGTAATGTGATATTTAGGAGCGCATTGAGGCCTATGGTGAAAAAGAAAATATCCTCAGATAATAGCTAGAAAGAAGCTTTTTGAGAAATTCCTTTCTGATGTGTGAATTCATCATACAGAGTTTCCCCTTTCCCTTCTGGTAGCAGTTTGCTAACACTCTTTCCATGGATTCTGGCAAATGAGATTTGGGAGCTCATTGTGCCCTACGGTGAAAAGGGAAATATTCTCAGACAAAAGCTGGAAGGAAGCATTCTGAGAAACTGCATTGCCATGTGTGAATGCTACTCAGAGAGTTACAATTTTATCTTCAGTCATCAGTTTGCCAACACAGTTTTCTTGAAATCTGAAACGGGATACATCTTAGTGCAAAGAAGATTATGGTGTCAAAAGAAATTTCCTCATATAACATCTAGAAAGAAGCTTTCTGAGGAACTTCTCTATGATGTGTAAATTCACCTCACAGAGTTACACTTATGTTTCATGGAGCAGTCCATTAACACCGTCTTTGAGGAACCTGAGAAGGGCAAGTTTGTAACGCATTGAGGCCTATGCTGTTGACGGAAATGTCACCAGTTAAAAACGTGAAAGAAGCTTTCTGAGAAACTTCTTTGTGATCTGTGAATTCATCTCACAGAGTTACACTTATGTTTCATGGAGCAGTCCAGTAACACTGCCTTTGAGGAACCTGAGAAGGGCTACTTTGGTACGCATTGAGACCTACGCTGATAAAGGAAATGTCTTCAGTTAAAAACGTGAAAGAAGCTTTCTGAGAAACTTCTTTTTAATCTGCGAATTCATCTCAAGGAGTTACATCTTAGTCCTCCGGAAGCAGTTAGCTCACACTCTTTTCGTGGAATCTGCAAAGTGATATTTGGCAGCCCTTGTTTCCCATGGAGAAAAAGGAAATATCCTGAGATAATAATTAGAGAGAAGCTTTCTGAAAGATTGGTTTCTGACGTGTTACTTTATCACACAGAGTTCCAACGTTTCCTTCTTGGAACAGTTTGCTAACACTCTTCTCGTGGATTCTGCAAAGTGATATTTGGGAGCTCATTGAGGGCTACGGTGAAAAAGGAAATATCCTCAGAGAAAAACTGGAAAGAAGTCTTCTGAGAAACTGCATTGTGATGTGTGAATGCAACTCACAGAGTTACACGTTTCTCTTCAGTGATGAATTTCGTAACACAGTTTTCTTGAAATCTGCAATGGGATACTTCTTCACGCAATGAAGATTACAGT
>NW_022317357.1:0-1589 GCF_002776525.5 Piliocolobus tephrosceles
ACTGTAATCTTCATTGCGTGAAGAAGTATCCCATTGCAGATTTCAAGAAAACTGTGTTACGAAATTCATCACTGAAGAGAAACGTGTAACTCTGTGAGTTGCATTCACACATCACAATGCAGTTTCTCAGAAGACTTCTTTCCAGTTTTTCTCTGAGGATATTTCCTTTTTCACCGTAGCCCTCAATGAGCTCCCAAATATCACTTTGCAGAATCCACGAGAAGAGTGTTAGCAAACTGTTCCAAGAAGGAAACGTTGGAACTCTGTGTGATAAAGTAACACGTCAGAAACCAATCTTTCAGAAAGCTTCTCTCTAATTATTATCTCAGGATATTTCCTTTTTCTCCATGGGAAACAAGGGCTGCCAAATATCACTTTGCAGATTCCACGAAAAGAGTGTGAGCTAACTGCTTCCGGAGGACTAAGATGTAACTCCTTGAGATGAATTCGCAGATTAAAAAGAAGTTTCTCAGAAAGCTTCTTTCACGTTTTTAACTGAAGACATTTCCTTTATCAGCGTAGGTCTCAATGCGTACCAAAGTAGCCCTTCTCAGGTTCCTCAAAGGCAGTGTTACTGGACTGCTCCATGAAACATAAGTGTAACTCTGTGAGATGAATTCACAGATCACAAAGAAGTTTCTCAGAAAGCTTCTTTCACGTTTTTAACTGGTGACATTTCCGTCAACAGCATAGGCCTCAATGCGTTACAAACTTGCCCTTCTCAGGTTCCTCAAAGACGGTGTTAATGGACTGCTCCATGAAACATAAGTGTAACTCTGTGAGGTGAATTTACACATCATAGAGAAGTTCCTCAGAAAGCTTCTTTCTAGATGTTATATGAGGAAATTTCTTTTGACACCATAATCTTCTTTGCACTAAGATGTATCCCGTTTCAGATTTCAAGAAAACTGTGTTGGCAAACTGATGACTGAAGATAAAATTGTAACTCTCTGAGTAGCATTCACACATGGCAATGCAGTTTCTCAGAATGCTTCCTTCCAGCTTTTGTCTGAGAATATTTCCCTTTTCACCGTAGGGCACAATGAGCTCCCAAATCTCATTTGCCAGAATCCATGGAAAGAGTGTTAGCAAACTGCTACCAGAAGGGAAAGGGGAAACTCTGTATGATGAATTCACACATCAGAAAGGAATTTCTCAAAAAGCTTCTTTCTAGCTATTATCTGAGGATATTTTCTTTTTCACCATAGGCCTCAATGCGCTCCTAAATATCACATTACAGATTCCACGAAAACACTGTCAGCAAACTGCTTCATGAAGACTAAGTTGTAACTCTGTGAGATGAATTCATTTATCACAGAGAAGTTTCTCAGAAAGCTTGTTTCACGTTTTTAACTGATGATATTTCCTTTATCAACGTAGGCCTCAATGAGATCAAAAATAGCCCTACTGAGGTTCCTGAAAGACAGTGTTAATGGACTGCTACATGATTCATAAGTGTAAATCTGTGAGATAAATTCAGACATCCCGAGAAGTTTCTCAAAAGGTTCTTTCTTGTTTTCATCCGAGGATATTTCCTTTCTCACTGTAATCTTCATTGCGTGAAGAAGTATCCCATTGCAGATTTCAAG
>NW_022317358.1:0-3752 GCF_002776525.5 Piliocolobus tephrosceles
GGGCTGGGAAGTTCCAGGGCAGGGGTCCCTATAAACCTGGCCTGCTCCGGCCCCTGCAGGTCCTGGGCCCCAAGCCTGCTCTGAAGGAGGGCAACCCCGAGGAAGACCTCACAGCTGACAAGGCAAATGCCCAGGCCGCAGCGCTGTATAAGGTGGGCCCCACAAGCCTGCCCTGGGACCCAGCCGCAGGGAGGGTGGGAGCCTGCAGCCTGCACAGCACCGCTGTGTGCAAGCAGGGTGGAGGGGAGAAGGCAGGGGGAAGGCGGGGCTGGAACCGGGGTGGGAGGTGGGGAGTTACACAGGACTGGGAGTGAGACGAGGATGGGGAGTGGGCGGAGGGCACGCCCTGCTGAGGAGATGAGTGCACCTCACTTCCAGCCCGTGCTTGGTGAAGACTTGAAGCCAATGCTGAGCTTTTCTTTCTTGAATTCTGTGCATTTCTTTGTAATTTGGAATGCACCTAATTTCCAAATGGGTTCGGGGCCCCTGTGCTGCAGGAATTGGGGTGATGGGAGGGAGTGGGGCTGCCTGGAATTTGCTTTTCAGGTCTTCACTCTCCTGTCTGCTCCTGGGACCTGGGTGGTGGGCAGCAAGGCAGAGTGGGAGGGAGCAAGGGAGGGCCAGCCTCCCCCTCCTCAGGCTGAGGTGAGGGCTGGTGTGTGGGGGGTGAGATCAGGCACTATCTGTCTTCCCTAGGTCTCTGATGCCACTGGACAGATGAACCTGACCAAGGTGGCCGACTCCAGCCCCTTTGCCCTTGAACTGCTGATATCTGATGACTGCTTCGTGCTGGACAACGGGCTCTGTGGCAAGATCTATATCTGGAAGGGTACGTGGCTCCTCTGTAACAGCCTGAGATGCCTGTAGCTTCTCTGACCTGGGCAGGCTTCCCTTTGCAGGTCTCAGCCTGTCCAGCTGCTTGTAAAAGACAGCCTCAGGGAGCCTGCATGCTTCTGGCTGGCCATTTTCTCTCTTTAAAAAATGTTTTTTAAAGATAGAGATGGGGTCTCTCTATGTTGCCCAGGATGGTATCAAACTCTCGGGCTCCAGTGATCTTCACCTTGGCCTCCCAAAGTGCTGGGAGATTACAGGCGTGAGGTATGGCACAGGCATCGCTGTTTTCTGTCTTTTTTTTTTTTTTTTTGGGGGGGACGGAGTCTTGCTCTGGTCACCCAGGCTGGAGTGCGGTGGCGCGATCTCAGCTCACTGCAATCTCCGCTTCCTGGGTTCAAGCGATTCTCCTGCCTTAGCCTCCCAAGTAGCTGGGACTACAGGTGCCAGCCACCATGCCCTGCTAATTTTTTTGTCTTTTCTAGTAGAGACGGGGTTTCACCACCAGGCTGGTCTCAAACTTCTGACCTCAAGTGTTCCGCCTGCCTCGGCCTCCCAAAATGCTGGGATTACAGACGTGTGCCACTGCCTCGCCATTTTCTCTTTGCTGTTCCCACCTCCTAAATTCTAGACAATGACTCTGAAACTTCCGCAAGCCTCAGAATCACCTCAGGGCCTGTTTAGATGGCTGGGCTCCATCCCCAGGGATTCTGACTCGTTAGGTCTGGAGTGGGGCAGAACGGGCATCTCTAACAAGTTTCCAGGTTACATCTGTGCTGCTGGCGCCAGGGACCACACTTTGAGAACCACTGCCCTAGCCGAGCTCTAGACCTTCGGGGCTTCTGGGATCCCTGATCCTGGGATTCTGCCTCAAGGTTTGACAGAAATGAATTTTAGACAAATTAAACATCATTTTATGCAGTGAGTGGTGAACCTGTAGAACTTGTTTTTCCAAGAGATTCTATCTTCTGGAAATAGAAACACTGTTGGGCAGAGCCTGTTCTACTTGGTTTGACTGAAAATGAAACAAACTTGTTCTAAGTCTCTGTCTAGGGTCTGAGAATTTTCAGCAATAGCATTTGCTCAACACCCAGTTGTGGGGTCAACCAAGGCAGAGAAAATGCGAGACCCTAGCCTGGTCAGGAAGGCAGACAAGTAGGTGGGTATCTACAGATAGCTGCTACCAGGCATTTCATAGTATTGCTTCTGAAACTCAGCAGAGATAGAGGTGAAAGGAAGGAGCTGGGAGCAGCAAAAGTGGGAAGAGAGAAGCGTGCGTGCGTGCACTGCAGGGCTGCCTTTTCTCTACTGCCAGAGGGCACATATCCCATAGAAGCAATGCCAAGCAGAAGGGGGTTCCCAGAGGCCCATAGAAGCATGTATAAACCGGAGCAAGGAACCCAACCACTACGGAAAGAGAAACCAGAGGAGAAACAGGAGACTTGGGAGGCCAGGAAGAGAAGGATCTCATGGGTAGGGGGGCAGCTGATCAGTTGACAGAGGAAGGAATCCAGCATATTAATTTCAGATACATTGTAGTTCATGGCATTTTATAGCCTGCCTAGAGAGCCAACCACATCATGGCATCGTTTCAGCATCATTTCCTTGGAAAAATGTCTGGCAACCTGGGCAACGTAGCAAAATATCACTTCTCTACAAAAAAACAAAAATTAGCTGAGTGTGGTGGTGTGCACCTGTGGTCCCAGCTACATGGGAGGCTGTGGTGGGCGGATTGCTTGAGCCTGGGAGGTTGAGACTGTAGTGAGCTGTGATGGTGCCGCTGCACTCCAGCCTGGGCGACAGAACGAGACTGTGTCACAGAAAAATAAAAATAAAAAAGCCAGGAATGAGCAGTTGGAGTTCTCAGGACTGCCAGCAGAAATGACTGGATTATGTGGGGTCTTCATTTCTGTAAGCACTTAGTTAGCATAACCGTTCGGCCAGTGTAGCCCTGCCAGCATTATGGGAGTAAGTTCACCCCTATAATAAATTGTACCCTTTGTCTTATTTAGTTTTTCAGAAAAGGCTTGATGAACTCAAGAGGTGAGGGGTCCTGGGGAAAAGGAGACCTGTAACCTCATAGTCTGATGCTAGGGTGAACACCTGTTCCTCTCCCTGAAATATTCAAGGGGCCCGGGTCAGAACAGATTTGCATGATCAGACCCAGGCAGAAGAGGGGCTTTCATCTACCTTGGTGCTGCTAGTGTGGGAAAATTCTTAAGGGACTGACTCCACATCTCCAAAGAGCCCCTCAGCATTCTTGAGACCGCTGGTCCATTTATTGTAAAAATTGCTGGCTCTTCTGTGGACTCCCTTAAATTTCCTCAAGAAAAATGGGATGGGGGCTCAAGAGGGTCCCCGCTCTTTTTTAAAATCTCCTTCCTGTGATCCAGGGCGAAAAGCGAATGAGAAGGAGCGGCAGGCAGCCCTGCAAGTGGCCGAGGGCTTCATCTCACGCATGCAGTACGCCCTGAACACTCAGGTGAGGAGATGCCCATGCCCCAGCCTCCTCCTAGGGCTCTTCCTGTGGCCCCTGACCCCTCAAATTGGCCAGGAAGGGCAAGAGCGCCTCGGGCACTGTCAGGAACAACCAGGCCTCCCTCTTAGACCCATCCAGTGGGAAAGCCCATCTCAATCCTTCAAAATGTCAAAATACTTATTATTTTCAAAGAGGATGTTGGGCAGCACTCCCCTGGGCACACAGAGAACTGGGTGCTCCTCCTCTGGGCTATTGCCCCTGGCTGGTGCCACCCCTCCAGCCGCAGCACAGTGTCTACAAGTCATCCCGCGGGGAGCTGACAGGGCTCACCTACAGTTGGTGGTGTTTATTGAACTGTGCATCCATGTCCTTGAAGCATTCTGTTGCTTCAGTCTGCGTCCCTGAAACCTTGGTTCTCATCTCGTGGCTCATCCAGGGGAGC
>NW_022317359.1:0-3752 GCF_002776525.5 Piliocolobus tephrosceles
GCTCCCCTGGATGAGCCACGAGATGAGAACCAAGGTTTCAGGGACGCAGACTGAAGCAACAGAATGCTTCAAGGACATGGATGCACAGTTCAATAAACACCACCAACTGTAGGTGAGCCCTGTCAGCTCCCCGCGGGATGACTTGTAGACACTGTGCTGCGGCTGGAGGGGTGGCACCAGCCAGGGGCAATAGCCCAGAGGAGGAGCACCCAGTTCTCTGTGTGCCCAGGGGAGTGCTGCCCAACATCCTCTTTGAAAATAATAAGTATTTTGACATTTTGAAGGATTGAGATGGGCTTTCCCACTGGATGGGTCTAAGAGGGAGGCCTGGTTGTTCCTGACAGTGCCCGAGGCGCTCTTGCCCTTCCTGGCCAATTTGAGGGGTCAGGGGCCACAGGAAGAGCCCTAGGAGGAGGCTGGGGCATGGGCATCTCCTCACCTGAGTGTTCAGGGCGTACTGCATGCGTGAGATGAAGCCCTCGGCCACTTGCAGGGCTGCCTGCCGCTCCTTCTCATTCGCTTTTCGCCCTGGATCACAGGAAGGAGATTTTAAAAAAGAGCGGGGACCCTCTTGAGCCCCCATCCCATTTTTCTTGAGGAAATTTAAGGGAGTCCACAGAAGAGCCAGCAATTTTTACAATAAATGGACCAGCGGTCTCAAGAATGCTGAGGGGCTCTTTGGAGATGTGGAGTCAGTCCCTTAAGAATTTTCCCACACTAGCAGCACCAAGGTAGATGAAAGCCCCTCTTCTGCCTGGGTCTGATCATGCAAATCTGTTCTGACCCGGGCCCCTTGAATATTTCAGGGAGAGGAACAGGTGTTCACCCTAGCATCAGACTATGAGGTTACAGGTCTCCTTTTCCCCAGGACCCCTCACCTCTTGAGTTCATCAAGCCTTTTCTGAAAAACTAAATAAGACAAAGGGTACAATTTATTATAGGGGTGAACTTACTCCCATAATGCTGGCAGGGCTACACTGGCCGAACGGTTATGCTAACTAAGTGCTTACAGAAATGAAGACCCCACATAATCCAGTCATTTCTGCTGGCAGTCCTGAGAACTCCAACTGCTCATTCCTGGCTTTTTTATTTTTATTTTTCTGTGACACAGTCTCGTTCTGTCGCCCAGGCTGGAGTGCAGCGGCACCATCACAGCTCACTACAGTCTCAACCTCCCAGGCTCAAGCAATCCGCCCACCACAGCCTCCCATGTAGCTGGGACCACAGGTGCACACCACCACACTCAGCTAATTTTTGTTTTTTTGTAGAGAAGTGATATTTTGCTACGTTGCCCAGGTTGCCAGACATTTTTCCAAGGAAATGATGCTGAAACGATGCCATGATGTGGTTGGCTCTCTAGGCAGGCTATAAAATGCCATGAACTACAATGTATCTGAAATTAATATGCTGGATTCCTTCCTCTGTCAACTGATCAGCTGCCCCCCTACCCATGAGATCCTTCTCTTCCTGGCCTCCCAAGTCTCCTGTTTCTCCTCTGGTTTCTCTTTCCGTAGTGGTTGGGTTCCTTGCTCCGGTTTATACATGCTTCTATGGGCCTCTGGGAACCCCCTTCTGCTTGGCATTGCTTCTATGGGATATGTGCCCTCTGGCAGTAGAGAAAAGGCAGCCCTGCAGTGCACGCACGCACGCTTCTCTCTTCCCACTTTTGCTGCTCCCAGCTCCTTCCTTTCACCTCTATCTCTGCTGAGTTTCAGAAGCAATACTATGAAATGCCTGGTAGCAGCTATCTGTAGATACCCACCTACTTGTCTGCCTTCCTGACCAGGCTAGGGTCTCGCATTTTCTCTGCCTTGGTTGACCCCACAACTGGGTGTTGAGCAAATGCTATTGCTGAAAATTCTCAGACCCTAGACAGAGACTTAGAACAAGTTTGTTTCATTTTCAGTCAAACCAAGTAGAACAGGCTCTGCCCAACAGTGTTTCTATTTCCAGAAGATAGAATCTCTTGGAAAAACAAGTTCTACAGGTTCACCACTCACTGCATAAAATGATGTTTAATTTGTCTAAAATTCATTTCTGTCAAACCTTGAGGCAGAATCCCAGGATCAGGGATCCCAGAAGCCCCGAAGGTCTAGAGCTCGGCTAGGGCAGTGGTTCTCAAAGTGTGGTCCCTGGCGCCAGCAGCACAGATGTAACCTGGAAACTTGTTAGAGATGCCCGTTCTGCCCCACTCCAGACCTAACGAGTCAGAATCCCTGGGGATGGAGCCCAGCCATCTAAACAGGCCCTGAGGTGATTCTGAGGCTTGCGGAAGTTTCAGAGTCATTGTCTAGAATTTAGGAGGTGGGAACAGCAAAGAGAAAATGGCGAGGCAGTGGCACACGTCTGTAATCCCAGCATTTTGGGAGGCCGAGGCAGGCGGAACACTTGAGGTCAGAAGTTTGAGACCAGCCTGGTGGTGAAACCCCGTCTCTACTAGAAAAGACAAAAAAATTAGCAGGGCATGGTGGCTGGCACCTGTAGTCCCAGCTACTTGGGAGGCTAAGGCAGGAGAATCGCTTGAACCCAGGAAGCGGAGATTGCAGTGAGCTGAGATCGCGCCACCGCACTCCAGCCTGGGTGACCAGAGCAAGACTCCGTCCCCCCCAAAAAAAAAAAAAAAAAGACAGAAAACAGCGATGCCTGTGCCATACCTCACGCCTGTAATCTCCCAGCACTTTGGGAGGCCAAGGTGAAGATCACTGGAGCCCGAGAGTTTGATACCATCCTGGGCAACATAGAGAGACCCCATCTCTATCTTTAAAAAACATTTTTTAAAGAGAGAAAATGGCCAGCCAGAAGCATGCAGGCTCCCTGAGGCTGTCTTTTACAAGCAGCTGGACAGGCTGAGACCTGCAAAGGGAAGCCTGCCCAGGTCAGAGAAGCTACAGGCATCTCAGGCTGTTACAGAGGAGCCACGTACCCTTCCAGATATAGATCTTGCCACAGAGCCCGTTGTCCAGCACGAAGCAGTCATCAGATATCAGCAGTTCAAGGGCAAAGGGGCTGGAGTCGGCCACCTTGGTCAGGTTCATCTGTCCAGTGGCATCAGAGACCTAGGGAAGACAGATAGTGCCTGATCTCACCCCCCACACACCAGCCCTCACCTCAGCCTGAGGAGGGGGAGGCTGGCCCTCCCTTGCTCCCTCCCACTCTGCCTTGCTGCCCACCACCCAGGTCCCAGGAGCAGACAGGAGAGTGAAGACCTGAAAAGCAAATTCCAGGCAGCCCCACTCCCTCCCATCACCCCAATTCCTGCAGCACAGGGGCCCCGAACCCATTTGGAAATTAGGTGCATTCCAAATTACAAAGAAATGCACAGAATTCAAGAAAGAAAAGCTCAGCATTGGCTTCAAGTCTTCACCAAGCACGGGCTGGAAGTGAGGTGCACTCATCTCCTCAGCAGGGCGTGCCCTCCGCCCACTCCCCATCCTCGTCTCACTCCCAGTCCTGTGTAACTCCCCACCTCCCACCCCGGTTCCAGCCCCGCCTTCCCCCTGCCTTCTCCCCTCCACCCTGCTTGCACACAGCGGTGCTGTGCAGGCTGCAGGCTCCCACCCTCCC
Organism: Piliocolobus tephrosceles; assembly: GCF_002776525.5. NCBI lineage: Eukaryota > Metazoa > Chordata > Mammalia > Primates > Cercopithecidae > Piliocolobus > Piliocolobus tephrosceles. The sequence goes on from NW_022317359.1 coordinate 3,565, forward strand.
TGCGGCTGGGTCCCAGGGCAGGCTTGTGGGGCCCACCTTATACAGCGCTGCGGCCTGGGCATTTGCCTTGTCAGCTGTGAGGTCTTCCTCGGGGTTGCCCTCCTTCAGAGCAGGCTTGGGGCCCAGGACCTGCAGGGGCCGGAGCAGGCCAGGTTTATAGGGACCCCTGCCCTGGAACTTCCCAGCCC
>NW_022317360.1:0-3753 GCF_002776525.5 Piliocolobus tephrosceles
GGGCTGGGAAGTTCCAGGGCAGGGGTCCCTATAAACCTGGCCTGCTCTGACCCCTGCAGGTCCTAGGCCCCAAGCCTGCTCTGAAGGAGGGCAACCCCGAGGAAGACCTCACAGCTGACAAGGCAAATGCCCAGGCCGCAGCTCTGTATAAGGTGGGCCCCACAAGCCTGCCGTGGGACCCAGCAGCAGGGAGGGTGGGAGCCTGCACAGCACAGCTGTGTGCAAGCAGGGTGGAGGGGAGAAGGCAGGGGGAAGGTGGGGCTGGAACCGGGATGGGAGGTGGGGAGTTATACAGGACTGGGAGTGAGAGGAGGATGGGGAGTGGGCGGAAGGCAGGCCCTGCTGAGGAGATGAGTGCACCTCACTTCCAGCCCGTGCTTGGTGAAGGCTCGAAGCCAATGCTGAGCTTTTCTTTCTTGAATTCTGTGCATTTCTTTGTAATTTGGAATGCACCTAATTTCCAAATGGGTTCGGGGCCCCTGTGCTGCAGGAATTGGGGTGATGGGAGGGAGTGGGGCTGCCTGGAATTTGCTTTTCAGGTCTTCACTCTCCTGTCTGCTCCTGGGACCTGGGCGGTGGGCAGTGGGGCAGAGTGGGAGGGAGCAAGCGAGGGCCAGCCTCCCCCTCCTCAGGCTGAGGTGAGGGCTGGTGTGTTGGGGGTGAGATCAGGCACTGTCCATCTTCCTTAGGTCTCTGATGCCACTGGACAGATGAACCTGACCAAGGTGGCCGACTCCAGCCCCTTTGCCCTTGAACTGCTGATATCTGATGACTGCTTCGTGCTGGACAACGGGCTCTGTGGCAAGATCTATATCTGGAAGGGTACGTGGCTCCTCTGTAACAGCCTGAGATGCCTGTAGCTTCTCTGACCTGGGCAGGCTTCCCTTTGCAGGGCTCAGCCTATCCAGATGCTTGTAAAAGACAGCCTCAGCGAGCCTGCATGCTTCTGGCTGGCCATTTTCTCTCTCTTTAAAAAATGTTTTTTAAAGATAGAGATGGGGTCTCTCTGTGTTGCCCAGGATGGTATCAAACTCTCGGGCTCCAGTGATCTTCACCTTGGCCTCCCAAAGTGCTGGGATTACAGGCTTGAGCCATGGCACAGGCATTGCTATTTTCTGTCTTTTTTTCTTTCTTTTTTTTTTTTTTTGAGACGGAGTCTCGCTCTGTCACCCAGGCTGGAGTGCAGTGGCACGATCTCAGCTCACTGCAATCTCCGCTTCCTGGGTTCAAGCGATTCTCCTGCCTTAGCCTCCCGAGTAGCTGGGACTACAGGTGCCCACCACCACGCCCGGCTAATTTTTTTATCTTTTCTAGTAGAGACAGGGTTTCACCACCAGGCTGGTCTCAAATTTCTAACCTCAAGTGGTCCACCTGCCTCGGCCTCCCAAAGTGCTGGGATTACAGACATGTGCCACTGCCTCGCCATTTTCTCTTTGCTGTTCCCACCTCCTAAATTCTAGACAATGACTCTGAAACTTCAGCCTCAGAATCACCTCAGGGCCTGTTTAGATGGCTGGGCTCCATCCCCAGGGATTCTGACTCATTAGGTCGGGAGTGGGGCAGAACGGGCATCTCTAACAAGTTTCCGGGTTACGTCTGTGCCACTGGCGCCAGGGACCACACTTTGAGAACCACTGCCCTAGCCGAGCTCTAGACCTTCGGGGCTTCTGGGATCCCTGATCCTGGGATTCTGCCTCAAGGTTTGACAGAAATGAATTTTAGACAAATTAAACATCATCTTATGCAGTGAGTGGTGAACCTGTAGAACTTGTTTTTCCGAGAGATTCTATCTTCTGGAAATAGAAACACTGTTGGGCAGAGCCTGTTCTACTTGGTTTGCCTGAAAATGAAACAAACTTGTTCTAAGTCTCTGTCTAGGGTCTGAGAATTTTCAGCAATAGCATTTGCTCAACACCCAGTTGTGGGGTCAACCAAGGCAGAGAAAATGCGAGACCCTAGCCTGGTCAGGAAGGCAGACAAGTAGGTGGGTATCTACAGATAGCTGCTACCAGGCATTTCATAGTATTGCTTCTGAAACTCAGCAGAGATGGAGGTGAAAGGAAGGAGCTGGGAGCAGCAAAAGTGGGAAGAGAGAGGCGTGCGTGTGCTGCAAGGCTGCCTTTTCTCTACTGCCAGAGGGCACATATCCCATAGAACCAATGCCAAGCAGAGGGGAGTTCCCAGACGCCCACAGAAGCATGTATAAACCGGAGCAAGGAACCCAACCACTATGGAAAGAGAAACCAGAGGAGAAACAGGAGACTTGGGAGGCCAGGAAGAGAAGGATCTCATGGGTAGGGGGGCAGCTAATCAGTTGACAGAGGAAGGAATCCAGCATATTAATTTCAGATACATTGTAGTTCATGGCATTTTACAGCCTGCCTAGAGAGCCAACCACATCATGGCATTGTTTCGGCATCATTTCCTTGGAAAAATGTCTGGCAACCTGGGCAACGTGGCAAAATATCACTTCTCTACAAAAAAACAAAAATTAGCTGAGTGTGGTGGTGTGCGCCTGTGGTCCCAGCTACACGGGAGGCTGTGGTGGGCGGATTGCTTGAGCCTGGGAGGTTGAGACTGTAGTGAGCTGTGATGGTGCCACTGCACTCCAGCCTGGGCGACAGAATGAGACTGTGTCTCAGAAAAAATAAAAATAAAAAAGCCCGGAATGAGCAGTTGGAGTTCTCAGGACTGCCAGCAGAAATGACTGGATTATGTGGGGTCTTCATTTTTGTAAGCACTTGGTTAGCATAACCGTTCGGCCAGTGTAGCCCTGCCGGCATTATGAGAGTAAGTTCACCTCTATAATAAGTTGTACCCTTTGTCTTATTTAGTTTTTCAGAAAAGGCTTGATGAACTCAAGAGGTGAGGGGTCCTGGGGGAAAAGGAGACCTGTAACCTCATAGTCTGATGCTAGGGTGAACACCTGTTCCTCTCCCTGAAATATTCAAGGGGCCCGGGTCAGAACAGATTTGCATGATCAGACCCAGGCAGAAGAGGGGCTTTCATCTACCTTGGTGCTGCTAGTGTGGGAAAATTCTTAAGGGACTGACTCCACATCTCCAAAGAGCCCCTCAGCATTCTTGAGATCCTTGGTCCATTTATTGTAAAAATTGCTGGCTCTTCTGTGGACTCCTTTAAATTTCCTCAAGAAAAATGGGATGGGGGCTAAAGAGGGTCCCTGCTCTTTTTTAAAATCTCCTTCCTATGATCCAGGGCGAAAAGCGGATGAGAAGGAGCGGCAGGCAGCCCTGCAAGTGGCCGAGGGCTTCATCTCGCGCATGCAGTACGCCCTGAACACTCAGGTGAGGAGATGCTCATGCCCCAGCCTCCTCCTAGGGCTCCTCCTGTGGCCCCTGACCCCTCAAATTGGCCAGGAAGGGCAAGAGCGCCTTGGGCACTGTCAGGAACAACCAGGCTTCCCTCTTAGACCCATCCAGTGGGAAAGCCCGTCTCAGTCCTTCAAAATGTCGAAATACTTGTTATTTTCAAAGAGGATGTTGGGCAGCACTCCCCTGGGCACACAGAGAACTGGGTGCTCCTGCTCTGGGTGATTGCCCCTGGCTGGTGCCACCCCTGCAGCCGCAGCACAGTGTCCACAAGTCCCGCAGGGAGCTGACAGGGCTCACCTACAGTTGGTGGCGTTTATTGAACTGTGCATCCACGTCCTTGAAGCAGTCTGTTGCTTCAGTCTGCGTCCCTGAAACTTGGTTCTCATCTCGTGGCTCATCCAGGGGAGCTTTCCTGGCCTGG
>NW_022317361.1:0-3753 GCF_002776525.5 Piliocolobus tephrosceles
CCAGGCCAGGAAAGCTCCCCTGGATGAGCCACGAGATGAGAACCAAGTTTCAGGGACGCAGACTGAAGCAACAGACTGCTTCAAGGACGTGGATGCACAGTTCAATAAACGCCACCAACTGTAGGTGAGCCCTGTCAGCTCCCTGCGGGACTTGTGGACACTGTGCTGCGGCTGCAGGGGTGGCACCAGCCAGGGGCAATCACCCAGAGCAGGAGCACCCAGTTCTCTGTGTGCCCAGGGGAGTGCTGCCCAACATCCTCTTTGAAAATAACAAGTATTTCGACATTTTGAAGGACTGAGACGGGCTTTCCCACTGGATGGGTCTAAGAGGGAAGCCTGGTTGTTCCTGACAGTGCCCAAGGCGCTCTTGCCCTTCCTGGCCAATTTGAGGGGTCAGGGGCCACAGGAGGAGCCCTAGGAGGAGGCTGGGGCATGAGCATCTCCTCACCTGAGTGTTCAGGGCGTACTGCATGCGCGAGATGAAGCCCTCGGCCACTTGCAGGGCTGCCTGCCGCTCCTTCTCATCCGCTTTTCGCCCTGGATCATAGGAAGGAGATTTTAAAAAAGAGCAGGGACCCTCTTTAGCCCCCATCCCATTTTTCTTGAGGAAATTTAAAGGAGTCCACAGAAGAGCCAGCAATTTTTACAATAAATGGACCAAGGATCTCAAGAATGCTGAGGGGCTCTTTGGAGATGTGGAGTCAGTCCCTTAAGAATTTTCCCACACTAGCAGCACCAAGGTAGATGAAAGCCCCTCTTCTGCCTGGGTCTGATCATGCAAATCTGTTCTGACCCGGGCCCCTTGAATATTTCAGGGAGAGGAACAGGTGTTCACCCTAGCATCAGACTATGAGGTTACAGGTCTCCTTTTCCCCCAGGACCCCTCACCTCTTGAGTTCATCAAGCCTTTTCTGAAAAACTAAATAAGACAAAGGGTACAACTTATTATAGAGGTGAACTTACTCTCATAATGCCGGCAGGGCTACACTGGCCGAACGGTTATGCTAACCAAGTGCTTACAAAAATGAAGACCCCACATAATCCAGTCATTTCTGCTGGCAGTCCTGAGAACTCCAACTGCTCATTCCGGGCTTTTTTATTTTTATTTTTTCTGAGACACAGTCTCATTCTGTCGCCCAGGCTGGAGTGCAGTGGCACCATCACAGCTCACTACAGTCTCAACCTCCCAGGCTCAAGCAATCCGCCCACCACAGCCTCCCGTGTAGCTGGGACCACAGGCGCACACCACCACACTCAGCTAATTTTTGTTTTTTTGTAGAGAAGTGATATTTTGCCACGTTGCCCAGGTTGCCAGACATTTTTCCAAGGAAATGATGCCGAAACAATGCCATGATGTGGTTGGCTCTCTAGGCAGGCTGTAAAATGCCATGAACTACAATGTATCTGAAATTAATATGCTGGATTCCTTCCTCTGTCAACTGATTAGCTGCCCCCCTACCCATGAGATCCTTCTCTTCCTGGCCTCCCAAGTCTCCTGTTTCTCCTCTGGTTTCTCTTTCCATAGTGGTTGGGTTCCTTGCTCCGGTTTATACATGCTTCTGTGGGCGTCTGGGAACTCCCCTCTGCTTGGCATTGGTTCTATGGGATATGTGCCCTCTGGCAGTAGAGAAAAGGCAGCCTTGCAGCACACGCACGCCTCTCTCTTCCCACTTTTGCTGCTCCCAGCTCCTTCCTTTCACCTCCATCTCTGCTGAGTTTCAGAAGCAATACTATGAAATGCCTGGTAGCAGCTATCTGTAGATACCCACCTACTTGTCTGCCTTCCTGACCAGGCTAGGGTCTCGCATTTTCTCTGCCTTGGTTGACCCCACAACTGGGTGTTGAGCAAATGCTATTGCTGAAAATTCTCAGACCCTAGACAGAGACTTAGAACAAGTTTGTTTCATTTTCAGGCAAACCAAGTAGAACAGGCTCTGCCCAACAGTGTTTCTATTTCCAGAAGATAGAATCTCTCGGAAAAACAAGTTCTACAGGTTCACCACTCACTGCATAAGATGATGTTTAATTTGTCTAAAATTCATTTCTGTCAAACCTTGAGGCAGAATCCCAGGATCAGGGATCCCAGAAGCCCCGAAGGTCTAGAGCTCGGCTAGGGCAGTGGTTCTCAAAGTGTGGTCCCTGGCGCCAGTGGCACAGACGTAACCCGGAAACTTGTTAGAGATGCCCGTTCTGCCCCACTCCCGACCTAATGAGTCAGAATCCCTGGGGATGGAGCCCAGCCATCTAAACAGGCCCTGAGGTGATTCTGAGGCTGAAGTTTCAGAGTCATTGTCTAGAATTTAGGAGGTGGGAACAGCAAAGAGAAAATGGCGAGGCAGTGGCACATGTCTGTAATCCCAGCACTTTGGGAGGCCGAGGCAGGTGGACCACTTGAGGTTAGAAATTTGAGACCAGCCTGGTGGTGAAACCCTGTCTCTACTAGAAAAGATAAAAAAATTAGCCGGGCGTGGTGGTGGGCACCTGTAGTCCCAGCTACTCGGGAGGCTAAGGCAGGAGAATCGCTTGAACCCAGGAAGCGGAGATTGCAGTGAGCTGAGATCGTGCCACTGCACTCCAGCCTGGGTGACAGAGCGAGACTCCGTCTCAAAAAAAAAAAAAAAGAAAGAAAAAAAGACAGAAAATAGCAATGCCTGTGCCATGGCTCAAGCCTGTAATCCCAGCACTTTGGGAGGCCAAGGTGAAGATCACTGGAGCCCGAGAGTTTGATACCATCCTGGGCAACACAGAGAGACCCCATCTCTATCTTTAAAAAACATTTTTTAAAGAGAGAGAAAATGGCCAGCCAGAAGCATGCAGGCTCGCTGAGGCTGTCTTTTACAAGCATCTGGATAGGCTGAGCCCTGCAAAGGGAAGCCTGCCCAGGTCAGAGAAGCTACAGGCATCTCAGGCTGTTACAGAGGAGCCACGTACCCTTCCAGATATAGATCTTGCCACAGAGCCCGTTGTCCAGCACGAAGCAGTCATCAGATATCAGCAGTTCAAGGGCAAAGGGGCTGGAGTCGGCCACCTTGGTCAGGTTCATCTGTCCAGTGGCATCAGAGACCTAAGGAAGATGGACAGTGCCTGATCTCACCCCCAACACACCAGCCCTCACCTCAGCCTGAGGAGGGGGAGGCTGGCCCTCGCTTGCTCCCTCCCACTCTGCCCCACTGCCCACCGCCCAGGTCCCAGGAGCAGACAGGAGAGTGAAGACCTGAAAAGCAAATTCCAGGCAGCCCCACTCCCTCCCATCACCCCAATTCCTGCAGCACAGGGGCCCCGAACCCATTTGGAAATTAGGTGCATTCCAAATTACAAAGAAATGCACAGAATTCAAGAAAGAAAAGCTCAGCATTGGCTTCGAGCCTTCACCAAGCACGGGCTGGAAGTGAGGTGCACTCATCTCCTCAGCAGGGCCTGCCTTCCGCCCACTCCCCATCCTCCTCTCACTCCCAGTCCTGTATAACTCCCCACCTCCCATCCCGGTTCCAGCCCCACCTTCCCCCTGCCTTCTCCCCTCCACCCTGCTTGCACACAGCTGTGCTGTGCAGGCTCCCACCCTCCCTGCTGCTGGGTCCCACGGCAGGCTTGTGGGGCCCACCTTATACAGAGCTGCGGCCTGGGCATTTGCCTTGTCAGCTGTGAGGTCTTCCTCGGGGTTGCCCTCCTTCAGAGCAGGCTTGGGGCCTAGGACCTGCAGGGGTCAGAGCAGGCCAGGTTTATAGGGACCCCTGCCCTGGAACTTCCCAGCCC
>NW_022317362.1:0-2528 GCF_002776525.5 Piliocolobus tephrosceles
CAATGCAGTTTCTCAGAAGGCTTCTTTCCAGTTTTTATCTGAGGATTTTTTTTTAACCATAGCCCTCAATGAGCTCCCAAATATCACTTTGCAGAATCCACGACAACAGTGTTAGCAAACTGTTCCAAGAAGGGAAGGGTGGAACTCTGTGTAATGAAGTCACACATCAGAAAGCAATCTCTCAGAAAGCTTCTTTCTAGTTATTATCTGAGGATATCTCCTTTTTAACCATGGGCCGCAATAGGCTCCCAAATATCACATTGCAGTTTTCACAAAAAGAGTGTTAGCAAACTGCTTCGTGAGGACTAAGTTGTAACTCTGTGCAATGAATTCACAGATCACAAAGAAGTTTGTCAGATGGTTTCTTTCACGTTTTTAACTGATGATATGTCCTTTATAAGTGTAGGTCTCAACGTGATCTAAAGTGGCCCGTCTCTCGTTCCTCAAAGAAAGTGTTAATGGACTGCACGATGAAACATAAGTATAACTGTGTGAGATGAATTCACACATTGCCAAGAAGTTTCAAAGAAAGGTTCTTTCTAGTTTTCATCTGAGGATATTTCCTTTGTCACCGTAAGCTTCATTGTGCTAAGAAGTATCCCATTCCAGATTTCAAGAAAACTGTGTTAGCAAACTGATAACTGAAGAGAAACGTATAACTCTGTGAGTTGCATTCACACATCACAATGCAGTTTCTCAGAAGGCTTCTTTCCAGTTTTTATATGAGGATATTTCCTTTTTCACCATAGCCCTCAATGAGCTCCCAAATATCACTTGGCAGAATCCACGACAACAGTGTTAGTAAACTGTTGAAAGAAGGAAAGGGTGGAACTAGGTGTGATGAACTCACACATCAACAAGCAATCTCTCAGACAGCTTCTCTCTAGTTATTATCTGAGGATTTTTTTTTTTTTCACTACGGGCTCCAATGGGCCCATAAGTATCACTTTGCAGACTCTACGAGAAGAGTGATAGCAAACTGCTCCCTGAGGACTCAGTTATACTTCTGTGTGATGAATTCATAGATCACAAAGAAGTTTCTCAGAAAGCTTCTTTCACGTTTTTAACTGATGATATTACCTTTATCAGTGCAGGCCTCAATGCAATCCAAAATAGCCCTTCTCAGTTCCCTCAAAGACAGTGTTAATGGACTGCTCCATGAAACATTAAGTGTAACTCTGTGAGATCAATTCAAACATCACCAAGAAGTTTCAAAGAAAGCTTCTTTCTAGTTTTCATCTGAGGATATTTCCTTTGTCACCGTATGCTTCCTTGCGCTAAGAAATATCCCTTTGCAGATTTCAAGAAAACTGTGTTAGCAAGCTGATCACTGAAGAGAAACGTGTAACTCTTTGAGGTGCATTCACACATCGCAATGCAGTTTCTCAGAAGTCTTCTTTCCAGTTTTTACCTGAGGATATTTCCTTTTTCACCATAGCCCCCAGTGAGCTCCCAAATATCACTTTGCAGAATCCACCACCACAGTGTTAGCAAACTGTTCCAAGAAGGGAAGGGTGGAACTTTGTGAGATGAAGTCACACATCAGAAAGCAATCTCTCAGATAGCTTCTATCTAGTAGTTATCTGAGGATAATTCTATTTTCAACATTTGACCCAATGGGCTCCCAAATATTACTTTGCAGATTCCATGAAAAGTGTGTTAGCAAACTGCTTCCTGTGGACTTAGTTGTAACTCTGTGAGATGAATTCACAGATCACAAAGAAGTTTCTCAGAAAGCTTCTTTCACGTTTTTAACTGATGATGTTTCCTTTATCAGCATAGGCCTCAATGCGATCCAAAGTAGCCCTTCTCATATTCCTCAATGACAGTGTTAACAGACTGCTCCATGAAACATAAGTGTAACTCTGTGAGATGAATTCACACATCACAAAGAAGTTTCTAAGAAAGCTTCTTTCTATTTTTCATCTGAGGAGATTTCCTTTGTCATCGTAATCTTCATTGTGCTAAGAAGTATCCCATTGCAGATTTCAAGAAAACTGTGTGAGCAAACTGATCACTGAAGAAAAACGTGTAACTCTGTGAGTTGCATTCACACATCGCAATGCAGTTTCTCAGAAGGCTTCTTTCCAGTTTTTATCTGAGGATTTTTTTTTAACCATAGCCCTCAATGAGCTCCCAAATATCACTTTGCAGAATCCACGACAACAGTGTTAGCAAACTGTTCCAAGAAGGGAAGGGTGGAACTCTGTGTAATGAAGTCACACATCAGAAAGCAATCTCTCAGAAAGCTTCTTTCTAGTTATTATCTGAGGATATCTCCTTTTTAACCATGGGCCGCAATAGGCTCCCAAATATCACATTGCAGTTTTCACAAAAAGAGTGTTAGCAAACTGCTTCGTGAGGACTAAGTTGTAACTCTGTGCAATGAATTCACAGATCACAAAGAAGTTTGTCAGATGGTTTCTTTCACGTTTTTAACTGATGATATGTCCTTTATAAGTGTAGGTCTCAACGTGATCTAAAGTGGCCCGTCTCTCGTTCCTCAAAGAAAGTGTTAATGGACTGCA
>NW_022317363.1:0-2528 GCF_002776525.5 Piliocolobus tephrosceles
TGCAGTCCATTAACACTTTCTTTGAGGAACGAGAGACGGGCCACTTTAGATCACGTTGAGACCTACACTTATAAAGGACATATCATCAGTTAAAAACGTGAAAGAAACCATCTGACAAACTTCTTTGTGATCTGTGAATTCATTGCACAGAGTTACAACTTAGTCCTCACGAAGCAGTTTGCTAACACTCTTTTTGTGAAAACTGCAATGTGATATTTGGGAGCCTATTGCGGCCCATGGTTAAAAAGGAGATATCCTCAGATAATAACTAGAAAGAAGCTTTCTGAGAGATTGCTTTCTGATGTGTGACTTCATTACACAGAGTTCCACCCTTCCCTTCTTGGAACAGTTTGCTAACACTGTTGTCGTGGATTCTGCAAAGTGATATTTGGGAGCTCATTGAGGGCTATGGTTAAAAAAAAATCCTCAGATAAAAACTGGAAAGAAGCCTTCTGAGAAACTGCATTGCGATGTGTGAATGCAACTCACAGAGTTACACGTTTTTCTTCAGTGATCAGTTTGCTCACACAGTTTTCTTGAAATCTGCAATGGGATACTTCTTAGCACAATGAAGATTACGATGACAAAGGAAATCTCCTCAGATGAAAAATAGAAAGAAGCTTTCTTAGAAACTTCTTTGTGATGTGTGAATTCATCTCACAGAGTTACACTTATGTTTCATGGAGCAGTCTGTTAACACTGTCATTGAGGAATATGAGAAGGGCTACTTTGGATCGCATTGAGGCCTATGCTGATAAAGGAAACATCATCAGTTAAAAACGTGAAAGAAGCTTTCTGAGAAACTTCTTTGTGATCTGTGAATTCATCTCACAGAGTTACAACTAAGTCCACAGGAAGCAGTTTGCTAACACACTTTTCATGGAATCTGCAAAGTAATATTTGGGAGCCCATTGGGTCAAATGTTGAAAATAGAATTATCCTCAGATAACTACTAGATAGAAGCTATCTGAGAGATTGCTTTCTGATGTGTGACTTCATCTCACAAAGTTCCACCCTTCCCTTCTTGGAACAGTTTGCTAACACTGTGGTGGTGGATTCTGCAAAGTGATATTTGGGAGCTCACTGGGGGCTATGGTGAAAAAGGAAATATCCTCAGGTAAAAACTGGAAAGAAGACTTCTGAGAAACTGCATTGCGATGTGTGAATGCACCTCAAAGAGTTACACGTTTCTCTTCAGTGATCAGCTTGCTAACACAGTTTTCTTGAAATCTGCAAAGGGATATTTCTTAGCGCAAGGAAGCATACGGTGACAAAGGAAATATCCTCAGATGAAAACTAGAAAGAAGCTTTCTTTGAAACTTCTTGGTGATGTTTGAATTGATCTCACAGAGTTACACTTAATGTTTCATGGAGCAGTCCATTAACACTGTCTTTGAGGGAACTGAGAAGGGCTATTTTGGATTGCATTGAGGCCTGCACTGATAAAGGTAATATCATCAGTTAAAAACGTGAAAGAAGCTTTCTGAGAAACTTCTTTGTGATCTATGAATTCATCACACAGAAGTATAACTGAGTCCTCAGGGAGCAGTTTGCTATCACTCTTCTCGTAGAGTCTGCAAAGTGATACTTATGGGCCCATTGGAGCCCGTAGTGAAAAAAAAAAAAATCCTCAGATAATAACTAGAGAGAAGCTGTCTGAGAGATTGCTTGTTGATGTGTGAGTTCATCACACCTAGTTCCACCCTTTCCTTCTTTCAACAGTTTACTAACACTGTTGTCGTGGATTCTGCCAAGTGATATTTGGGAGCTCATTGAGGGCTATGGTGAAAAAGGAAATATCCTCATATAAAAACTGGAAAGAAGCCTTCTGAGAAACTGCATTGTGATGTGTGAATGCAACTCACAGAGTTATACGTTTCTCTTCAGTTATCAGTTTGCTAACACAGTTTTCTTGAAATCTGGAATGGGATACTTCTTAGCACAATGAAGCTTACGGTGACAAAGGAAATATCCTCAGATGAAAACTAGAAAGAACCTTTCTTTGAAACTTCTTGGCAATGTGTGAATTCATCTCACACAGTTATACTTATGTTTCATCGTGCAGTCCATTAACACTTTCTTTGAGGAACGAGAGACGGGCCACTTTAGATCACGTTGAGACCTACACTTATAAAGGACATATCATCAGTTAAAAACGTGAAAGAAACCATCTGACAAACTTCTTTGTGATCTGTGAATTCATTGCACAGAGTTACAACTTAGTCCTCACGAAGCAGTTTGCTAACACTCTTTTTGTGAAAACTGCAATGTGATATTTGGGAGCCTATTGCGGCCCATGGTTAAAAAGGAGATATCCTCAGATAATAACTAGAAAGAAGCTTTCTGAGAGATTGCTTTCTGATGTGTGACTTCATTACACAGAGTTCCACCCTTCCCTTCTTGGAACAGTTTGCTAACACTGTTGTCGTGGATTCTGCAAAGTGATATTTGGGAGCTCATTGAGGGCTATGGTTAAAAAAAAATCCTCAGATAAAAACTGGAAAGAAGCCTTCTGAGAAACTGCATTG
>NW_022317364.1:0-6246 GCF_002776525.5 Piliocolobus tephrosceles
GAGAAACTGCTTTGTGATGTGTGTAATCATTCCATTGTGTTAAATCATTCTTTGGATTCAGCAGTTTGATATCACTGTTTCTGTGGAATCTAAAAAAGGACATTTGGAAATGCTCTTAAGAATATATTGAAAAAGAAGTATCCTCCAATAAAAAGGACAAGGAAACACTCATTGAAACTGCTCTAAGTCACGTGAAGTCCACTCACACAGTTAAACTTCTATTTTCATTGAGTAGTATTCAAACACTCTTTTAGCTTGGTCAGCTAAGGGATACTAGAAAGCGCTTTGAGGCTTACGGTGAAACAGAAATATCTTCAGGTAGATACTGGAGAGAAGATTTCTGAGGAGCTGCTTTGTGAAGTGTGCATTCCCCTCACTGAGTTATACCTTTCTTCTCCAAGATGATTGGGGAATTCCGTTTGTAGAAAAAGCTACCAGGGGACATTCAGGAGTATACAGACTGGTATGATGAAAAATAAAATATCCTCAGACAAAAACTGGAAAGAAGCTTTCCGTCAAATTGCTTTGTGAATGATATGTTTATTTGTCTCGCATACATAAAAACTTCTCTCTATTACGCAGTTTTGAAACTGCATCACCGACGCATTCGCGAAGGCACATTCGGGAGCACATTCAGGTCTGTGAGGAAGTAGGAAATAACATCAGATAAAAACTGGAGAGAAGCTTTCTGAGTAACTGATTTGTGATGTGTGCATTCCACTCAGGGAGTTATAACTCTTTTCCCATAAGGCAGTGTTTGAACACTGCTCCTGTAAAACTGAAAAAGTGATATTCTGCAGCACATTGAAGACTAGGGCGAAAAGTGAAATATCCTGAAATAAAACCCAAAAAGAAGGGTTCCAAGAAACGGCCCTTTTACGTTTGCACTCATTTCAGAGAGTTAAAGCTTTCCTTATATTGCCCAGTTTGGGAACTCTGTCTTTGAGGAATCTGTGAAGGGAAATTATAGTGGTGTCTGAAGGCTTCAGGTGAGAAAGAAAACGTCTTCCGATAAAAACAGGACAGAAGCTTTCATAGAAACTGTTTTGTGATGTGTGTATTCATCTCATAGAGTTAAATAATTGTTTGTAATGAGCAGTTTGAAATCACTCTTTCTGTTCAACCTGAGAATGGACATTTCTGAAAGTTCTTAAGAATATGCTGAAAAAGAAATATCCTCCCATGAAAACCAGAAGAAAACTTCCTGTGAATCTTCTCTAGGTCACGTAAGTCCATTCGCCCAGCTAAGCTTCCGTTTTTTTTTTTTTTTTTTTTTTTTTTTTGAGTAGTAATATATCACTGTTTTTGTTCGGTTTGCGAAGTGATATTCGGGAGTGCTTTGAAGTTTGAGGTGAAAAAGTTAATATCTTCAGATAAAAACTGCAGAAAAGATTTCTGAGGAGCTGCCTTGTGATGTATGCATTCTATTCACAGAGTTATGCTTTTCTTCTCAGGGAGGATTGGGGAATCCAGTTTGGAGAAAAGTCTACCAGGAGACGTTCGTGAGTATATGAACGGCTATGGTGACAAGGGAAGCATCCTCAGACAAAAAGTGGAAGGAAGCTCTCTGTGAAACTGCATTGTGATAGATATGTCTATTCGTCTCACAAACATAAAACTTTCTATCTAATATGCAGTTTTGAAACTGCGTCATGGATGGATTCGCGAAAGGACATTATGGAGCACATTCAGGCCTGTGGGGAAATAGGAAATATCTTTCAATAAAAACTGAAGAAACATTTTCTGAGAAACTGCTTTGTGATGTGTGTATTCCATTCAGGGAATTATACCTCCTATCTCATAAGGTATTGTGAGAACCCTGATCCTGTAAAACTGAAAGAGTGATATTTCGCAGCGCATTGAAGACTATGGCGAAAATTGGAGTATCCTGAAATGAAACCCAGAAAGAAGCGTTCCAAGAAACTCCTCTCTGACGGTTGCATTCATTTCAGTGAGTTAAAGCTTTCACTACATTGCCCAGTTTGGAAACTCTGTCTTTGAGGAATCTGTGAAGGGATATTAAGTGGCGCCCGGAGGCTTGAGGTGAGAAGGAAACGTCTTCTGATGAAAACTGGAGAGAAGCTTTTGGAGCAACTGCTTTGTGATATGTGTATTCATCTCATAGAGGTAAATCATTCTTTGGATTGAGCAGTTTGAAAGCAGTTTCTGTGGAACGTGAGAAAGGACATTAGGAAATGCTCCTACGAATATGCTGAAAAACGGTTAACTTCCAATAAAAACCAGTAGGAAACTTTCGGTGAAACTACTCTAGGTCACATGAAGTCCACTTGCACAGTTAAGCCTCTGCTTTCATTGAGCAGTATTCTTACACTGTTTTAGATTAGTCACCTAAGGGATATTCGGGAGCGCTATGAGGCTTACAGTGAAAACGGAAATATCTTCAGATAGATACTGGAGAGAAGATTTCCGAGCAGCTGCTTTGTGACGTGTGCATTTCACTCACAGAGTTATACTTTTCTTCTCATAGAGGATTGGGGAATACCTTTTGGAGAAAAAGTGACCAGGGGACATTCGGCGGTATATGGACTGCTATGGGTAAAAAGTAAATATCCTCACACAAAAACTGGAAAGAAGCTTTCAGTGAAACTGCTTTGTGATAGATACCTCTATTCATCTCACATAGATAAAAATTTCCTTCTATTATGCAGTTTTGAAACTGCG
This sequence comes from Piliocolobus tephrosceles, assembly GCF_002776525.5. Taxonomy (NCBI): domain Eukaryota; kingdom Metazoa; phylum Chordata; class Mammalia; order Primates; family Cercopithecidae; genus Piliocolobus; species Piliocolobus tephrosceles. The sequence goes on from NW_022317364.1 coordinate 2,683, forward strand.
TCATGGACAGATTCACGCAGAGACATTCGGGAGCATCTTTAGGCCTGTGGGGAAATAGGAGATATCTTCAGGTAAAAACTGGAGAGAACCTTTCTGAGAAACTGCTTTGTGGTGTGTGCATTCCACTCAGGACATTATACCTCTTTTCTCATAAGGCAGCATTTGAACACTTTTCTGGTAAAAGTGAAAATGTGTTCCTTTTCAGCGCATTGAAGACTATGGCGAAAAGTGAAATATCCTGAAATAAAACCCAGAAACAAGCATTCCAAGGGACTGCTCTCTGACGTGTGCATTGATTTCACAGAGTTAAAGCTCACACTACATTGCCCAGTTTGGAAACTCTGTCTTTAAGGAATCTGTGAAGGGATATTAAGTGGTAACTGGAGGCTTGTGGTGAGAAACGAAACGTCTTCCAATGAAAACTGAGACAAGCTTTCGGAGCAGCTTCTTTGTGATGTGTGTATTCATCTCATAGAGCTAAATCATTCTTTAGATTGAGCAGTTTGAAATCACTGTTTCTGTGGATACTCAGGGAGCACATTTGAGAATGCTCTCAAGAATATGCTGAAAAAGACATACCCTCCGATGTAAACCAGAAGGAAACTTTCTGTGAAACTGCTCAAGGTTACTTGAAGTACAGTCCCACAGTTAAGTTTCTGTTTTCATGGAGCAGAATTCTAACACTGTTTTAGGTTAGTCAGCTAAGGGATACTCAGGAGCGTTTTGAGGCTTTCAGTGAAAGTAGAAATATCTTCACATAGATACTGGAGAGAAGGTTTCTGAGGAGCTGATTTGTGATGTGTGCATTCCACTAACAGAGTTATACTTTTCTTCTCTTAGAGCATTGGGTAATTCTGTTTGGAGAAAAAGGTATCAGGTTGCATTCAGAAGTATATGGACGACTACGGCGAAAAATGAAATCTCCTCGAACAGAAACTGGAAAGAAGCTTTCTGTTAAACTGCTTTGTGTTAAGTATGTCTATCCATCTCACATGGATGAAACTTTTTCTTTATTATGCAGTTTTGAAACTGCTTTATGGACGGATATGCGAAGGGACACTTTGTGCACATTCCAGCCTTTGGGGAAATAGGAAATATCACCAGATAAGAAGGGGAGAGAAGCTGTCTGAGAAACTGCTTTGTGATGTGTCCATTCCACTCAGGGATTTATACCTCTTTTGTCATAAGGCAGTGTTTGAACACTGTTCCTGTAAAACTGAAAAAGTAATACATTGCAGCACACTGAAGACTACGGCGAAAAGTGAATTGTCCTGAAATAAAACCCAGAAAGAAGCCTTCCAGGAAACTGCTCTCAGACATGTTCATTCATTTCAGAGAGTTAAAGCTTACACTACATTGCCAAGTTTGGAAACTCTGTCTTTGAGGAATCTGTGTAGGGATATTAAGTGGCACCCAAAGGCCTGTGGTGAGAAAGGAAACGTCTTCAGATGAAAGCTGTAGACGAGCTTTCGGAGCAACTGCTTTGTGATGTGTGTATTCATCTCATAGAGTTAAATCATTCTTTGGATTTAACAGTTGAAATCACTGTTTTTGTGTAACCTTAGAAAGGACATTTGGGAACTCTCTTAAGAATACGCTGACAAAGAAATACCCTCCAATAAAAAACAGAAGGAAACTTTCTGTGAAACTGCTCTAGGTCACGTGAGGTGCACTCACACAGTTGAGCTCCTGTTTTCATTGAGCAGCATTCTAACATTGTTCTAGGTTAGCCCACTAATGGATACTCAGTAGCGCATTGAGGCTTATGGTGAAAACGGAAATATCTTCAAATAGATACCAAAGAGAAAATTTCCAAGGAGCTGCTTTGTGATGTGTGCATTCCACTCACAGAGATATACTTTTCTTCTCATAAAGGATTGGGGAATCCTGTTTGGAGAAAAAGCTACCAGGAGAAATTCGGGATTATATGGATGGATATGGTGAAAAAAGAAATATCCTGAGGAAAAAAACGAGAAAGAAGCTTTTTGTGAAACTCTTTGTGATAGATATGTCTATTCATCTCAAATAGATAAAACTTTCTTTCTATTTCACAGTTTTGAAAGTACATCATGACGTATTCGCGAAGGGACATTCAGGAGAACATCCTGGCCTGTGCGGAAATAGGAGATATTTTCAGATAAAACCTGCAGAGAAGATTTCTGAGAAACTACTTTTTGATGTGTGCATTCCATTCAGGTTGTTATCCAGCTTTTTTGATAAGGCAGTGTTTAAACACTGTTCCTGTGAAACTGAAAAACCGTATTTTGTAGCGCCTTGAAGACTGTGGTGAAAAGTGAAATATCCCATAATAAAACCCTGAAAGAACTGTCCCAACAACTTGCTCTCTGATGTGTGCACTCATTTAAGAGAGTTAAAGCTTACACTACATTGCCCAGTTTGGAAATTCCGTGTTTGAGCAATCTGTAAGGGATATTAAGTGGCGCCCGGAGGCTTGTGGTGAGAAAGGAAACGTCTTCCGAGAAACACAGGAGACACGCTTTCGGAGCAACTGCTTTGTGATGTGCATATTCATCTCACAGGGTTAAATCATTCTTTGGATGGAGCAGTTTGATACCACTGTTTCTGTGGAACCTGAGAAAGGACATTTGGGAACGCTCTTAAGAATATGCTGAAAAAGAAATACACTCTGATGAAAACCAGAAGGAAACTTTCTGTGAAACCGCTCTAGGTCACTTGAAGTCCACTCGCACAGTTTAGCTTCTGTATTCACCGAGCAGTCTTCTAATCCTGTTTTAGGTTAGTCAGCTAAGTTGAGGCTTATGGTGAAAACGTAAATATCTTCAGAGAGATACTGGAGAGAAGATTTCCAAGGAGCTGCTTCATGACGTATGTGTTCCACTCACAGAGTTTTACTTTTCTTCTCATAGAGCACCAAGGAATCCTGTTTGGAGAGTAACACTACCAGGGGATTCGGGAATATATGGACGGCTATGGTGAAAAAAGTAATATCCTGAGATAAAAACTGGAAAGAAGATTTCTGTGAAACTGATTTTTGATAGATATGTCCATTCATTTCACACAGATAAACCTTTCTTTCTATTATGTAGTTTTGAAACTGCATCATGGATGGATTTGTGAATGGATATTCAGGAGCACATTCAGGCCTACGATGAAAAAGGAGAAGTCTTCAGACAAAAACAGCAGAGGAGCTTTCTGAGAAACTTCTTTGATGTGTGCATTCCACGCAGGGAGTTATACCTCTTTTCTCATAAGGCAGTGTTGGAAACCTTGTTCTGCAAAACTGACAAAGTGATATTTTGCAGTGAATTGAAGGCTATGTTGAAATGTGAAACATCAGGAACAAAACCAGGAAAGAAGGGTTCCCAGAAACTCCTCTCTGACGTGGGCATTCATTTCAGAGAGTTAAAGTTTACACTGCATTGTCCAGTTTGGAAGCTCTGTCTTTGAGGAATCTGTGAAGGGATAATTAGTGGTTCCCCTAGGCTTGTGGTGAGAAAGGAAATATCTTCCCATGAAAACTGGAGAGAAGCTTTCAGAGAAACTGCTTTGTGATGTGTGTAATCATTCCATTGTGTTAAATCA